>NW_015171517.1:821951-863064 GCF_001447785.1 Gekko japonicus
TGGCTGCAGCGTTCTGCACTAGCTGCAGCTTCCGGATTTGCGACAAAGGCAGCCCCATGTAGAGAGCGTTACAGTAGTCTAGCCTCGAGGTGACCGTCGCATGGATCACTGTGGCCAAGTCACTGCGGTCGAGGAAGGGGACCAACTGCCGCACCAGCCGCAGATGGTAGAAGGCTGACTTGGCAGTGGCTGCCACCTGGACCTCCATAGATAACGAGGAGTCCAGGAGCACTCCCAAACTCCTAACCTCCGGCGCTGGCACCAAAGGCACCCCATCGAAGGTCGGGAGAGGGAACCCTAACCCCAAACCACCGCGACTCAAGCCCAGGACCTCCGTCTTCGCCGGGTTTAACTTCAGCCTGCTCAGTCGGAGCCAACCAGCCACGGCCTGCAATGCCCGGTGCAGATTTTCAGGGACAGAGCTCGACCGGCCACCCAACATCAGATAGAGCTGGGTGTCATCCGCATATTGATGACACCCAAGCCCATACCTCCGGGCAATCTGGGCAAGGGGGCGCATATAGAGGCACCCCACACACAAGAGAGTGCCTCCGGGACTGCTGCTCCCCTATCACCACCCTTTGTCCCCGACCACGGAGAAAAGAGGTAAGCCATTGATGGGCGAGCCCCTGAATCCCCACGTCGGCGAGACGTGGGCCAGCAACTGATGGTCGACCATATCAAATGCGGCCGACAGATCTAACAGCAACAGTGCCGCCACACCGCCTCGATCCAGATGCCGTCGGAGGTCGTCAGTAAGGGCGACCAATGCAGTCTCCGTCCCATGCCCCAGGCGGAAGCCAGACTGGAAGGGGTCTAGGACGGAAGCGTGCTTCTAGAAGTGAGCGGTGCTCCTAGAAGTGAGCGGTGACTCACAAAAGCTCATACCCTGCCACAACTTTTGTTAGTCTTTAAGGTGCTACTAGAAGTGAGCGGTGACTCACAAAAGCTCATACCCTGCCACAACTTTTGTTAGTCTTTAAGGTGCTACTAGAAGTGAGCGGTGACTCACAAAAGCTCATACCCTGCCACAACTTTTGTTAGTCTTTAAGGTGCTACTAGAAGTGAGCGGTGACTCACAAAAGTTCATGCCTTACCACAGTTTTTGTTAGTCCTTAAGGTGCTACCGGACTCTTACTCTTTTCCACCGCTACAGACAGACTAACGCAACTACCCATCTTGATAAAAGGTTAAAGACACACCCAAAGCAATACACAGTTCATTAGAGAGAGAAAACAAGTCCTGATTTTATTTTTGCATGCCAAACTGGGTGCCGTTACCAGCTAGGGTTGCCAGCTCTGAGTTGTAAAATACTGGAGATTTGGGGGCGTGGAGCATGAGAAGAGCCAGGTTTGGAGAGGGGAGGGACTTTAACAGGGTATGATGCCATAGAGTCCACCTTTCAAAGCAGCCATTTATCCAGGGGAGCTGATCTTGCTCATCTGGAGATCAATCATCTTGCTTGTCTGGAGATCAATCGTAATAGTGGGAGATCTCCAGGTGCCACCTAGAGGTTAGGAATTACCAGCTGCAAATGCTCCCCAAATGCTGCGAAACAACGAAAATTACATTTTGCAGGATGGGGGGGGACTCAGATTAAGAAAATGTGATCAATAGCAGCAGCAGCAGAAAACCTAGGGTGCTGTCACACACGATGAAAAATGCACTATCAATCCACTTTCAACGGACTTTAGCAACTGTCTGCAGGTGGATTTTGCTGTTTCACCCAGTAAATCTAGTTGCAAAGTGCATTGGAAGTGCATTATTCAGCATGTGCGAAAGTGCCTGTACTGGTCATTTCAAAACCCAGATTTGTAGGATCATCCTAGCACAAAAACAGCTTCCTGACGGGGTCAGTGTGGCAGCGAGATACACAGGCACACAGAAAGGCACGGCTGTAAAAGAAAAGATCCAGCAGCTCTGCTTGGACACGGACTAAGCTTTCATAAGGTGAAAACATTGTTTTAGAAACCGAGGGTCATTTTGGAATGCCGGCAGCCCGGGGGCTGGAATTCTTTGTGTCAGAAGAATAACAACAGGAAGCTGAAACAATGGTGCTGAAGCAAGACCCTTTTCCTCGAGTTTTCGGGACAGGCCCTTTTGCTTTCCTTAGCGGAATCACACTAATGAGGCTTCCAGAGAGCAGCAAGCCTTCGCGTCGCTTGCAAGTCTCGGATGTTGTGTTAAGCCCCTTTAGAAAGTCTGAGCCCTTTCCAAGCCTCCTGCGGCACGCGGGGGAAAGGAAGGGAAGTTTACCCGTGTCTTTCAGGTGTGCTGAAGTGTCGAGATAGAGACAGCAGTACCTTGACCTGGATAGCCAAGGCAAGTCTGATCTCGTCAGATCTCAGAAGCTAAGCAGGGTCGACCCTGACAAGTAATTGGATGGGAGACCTCCAAGGAATACCAGGGCTCGGCACACAGAGGCAGGCTATCAAGTTATCTCTCTGAAAAACATCTGAGCCCCCAGTAGGGGTCGCCACAAGTCGCCATGATTTCCAGGCATGCAAGCACATGATTTCCAGGCATGCAAGCACACACACACAAATACCCCCAAAAAAGATAGAGATAGCCAGGGCTATTTTGGGGCAGGAACACACAGGAACGGAGTTCCGGCTGGCTTCAGAGTTGGCCACGCCCACTACAGCCAAAACCTCTGCGTGTGTCACTACGGAGGGAAGGCCTGGAGAGCAACCCCCCAGCGACTCCGCGGCAGGTGGGCCGGGGGGGGGCTGGAAGGATCAGGGAGGCATTTAAATGCCTCCCTGTGCCTTACCCGGCCTGTCCAAGTGTCGGCTTGCCCAGGCTCCCCACAGTTGCGGGGCGCCCGGACAAGCCAAGGGAAGGCATGGGAGGGGTGGCCTAATATGCTAATTTGTTTCTGCTGTTGGGTGTGGCCTATTATGCTAATGAGTTCCTGCTGGGCTTTTTCTACCAAAAAAAGCCCTGGAGATAGCCATGGCTGGCCTGGTAATACTAGACACAAGGCAAGCATCGGGGGTCTGTATCCCTGGACAGCTGGTAAAGCCTGGACCCACCCACCCCTGCTATCCACTTACCGTGGCTCAGTGGACGCCATGTTAAGGACAGAATTAGGTCCCTCTAGGGAGATTGGGCCCCTTCTGAGTTAAGGCTACCAACTTCAAGGTGAGCTCTGGCGCTGTCCTGGAATTAGAACCGATCTCCAGACCGCAGGTGTCAGTTCCCCGTAGAGAAAATGGCTGCTCGGCTGGCGAACTCTGTGGCATTGCGTCCCTGCTGAACTCCCTCCCCTTCCCAAACCCCACTCCCACCAGGCTCCACCCCGCAGATCCCCAAGGAGTTCCCAACCCAACGTTCAACCATAGGTAAAGGTAATGGTAAAGGTTCCCTTGCTCGAAAGCCAGTCGAATCCAACTCTAGGGTTGCGGTGCTCATCTCCGTTTCAAAGCCGAAGAGCCAGCGCTGTCCGAAGACGTTTCCGTGGTCATGTGGCCGGCATAACTAAACAACAAGGTGCACGGAACGCTGTTACCTTCCCACCAAAGTGGTACCTACTTATCTACTTGCAATTTCTTGCTTTCGAACTGCTAGGTTGGCAGGAACTGGAACTAGAGACGGGAGCTCACTCCATCATGCGGCACCCGGGTCTCGAACTGCTGAACTACTGACCTTCCACAGCCTGCAGTTCAGCATCTTAACCACTTGAGCCACCGCAGCTCCAACCATAGAGTGGTCCGTAAATCCTAGCGTGTCTCCTCCCCCTGACATCATGATATCACTTCTGGTTTTTGCCCACCGTGAAATCAGTGCACTCCAAAGGGCCAGTTCCAGGCTGAGAAATTCCTGGAGGTTTTGGGGGGAGACGTCTGGGCAAGGTGGGGTTTGAGGAGGGGAGGGACCTCTGCGGGGTCCACCTTCCAAAGTGGCCGTTTCCTCCAGGGGAGCTGTCATCCGGAGATCAGCTGTAACCCCAGGAGAACTTCAGCCAACCCCCAGCAGTTGGCAACCTACTTGGAGTCGCCAGCCTCCCGATAGCATCTGGAGATCTCCTGCTACCACAGTGCCCAGGTCTCCAAAATCTCCAGCCATTTCCCAACCCAGAGCAGGCAAACCTAACCCTCCTTTAAATTCTTGGGGGGGGGGGGAGGCTGAGGCCTAACTCTCCTACCCCTGGAGACTCATCCCACAAACACCTTAGTTCAGGCCTCTCTTGGCGATTGCCAGTGGCCGGCCTACCAAAGCAGACAAACACGCAAACACCTGGAAGCAAGAGCAGTTGCTCCTGACATCTGAGCACCTGCTAGGGTTACCAGGTCCCCTCCTCGCTCCAGCAGGGGGATTTGGGGGAGGGGGTCCGGGGGTGAGTGGGGATGCCCCCAAGCCCCACCCCCAAGTATGGCCACCCACCCGGCCACCCCTCTCCCTCCCCTCCTGATTTAAAAGACTTCAGCTGATTGGCAGGGACCATGTGGCTTGCCGATCAGCTGGAGGGCCCTTTAAATCTAGAAGAAGGGGGGAGAGTGGTAGTTATGGGCTGCACACTCCGCTCACAAAAAGACCCTTTAAAGGTGCGAGCAGGGTGGGGGCTATGGCACACAGGGCTGGGGGAAATCAGCCCTGTGCAGCGAAAAAGGGCAAAGGGAAAAAGCGGCATTGTAGGAAGCACTATGGACATTTTAAACAGCACACCAAAGCGATTCAGAAGCGCAACGAAGGGGTTGAAAATGGGGGGAAAGCCACTTCCCTCAAAAGCAGCTCAAGCACGCTTTGCTAACCTGATGCAAGCGGGTTTGTATGAACAGGTAAATAAATTCCGCTAGCAGGAGTTCCGGTCTGCGGATTGGCGATGGCGGTTGCTCTCCCATTATCTCAGGGAGGCGATTAGCACACCAGCGGCATGGAGGGGTGCCACCTCAAGTGGCATCCCCACGGAGCCTTTGAGATAGGCTCCAGGCTAGAGGGCTTTTGAGGGGTAGCCTCTTCGATGGCTTGATGCCAGAGAATCGATGCTTCCCTCCACTCTAACGGTCCTGCCGCTGTGTGGCCTTCAGGCGCAAGCTAATTCAACTGGGACAAGCGCTGGAGATCGAGCAGAATATCGAATGCCGGGAGCAAGGCCAGAGAAGTGACCAACAATGAATGTGAGTTCTATGTAAACAGAGTATCTTAGAAAAAATGAGCTACACCCCCCCCGTGGGTAAAGCGGAGTGCAAAGAGGGACGCCTCTTAAGCACATGGACAGATAAAGCATCGAAGGGGCAAGGGGGGAAGCGAACAGCGATTTTGTTCTGAGAGACTTATCTGAGCGCTGATAGTGAGGTGACGGTTTTCAGAGCCCTGGGGAAGCGGTTTGAAATTGTAAACAAACGAAAAAGATGGTGGCCCCGCAAAGAAAGTTTAAAACGAAACCAGGCAGCCAGAGCCCAAAACCGGAAGAAGGAGCAGACGTCATAAAAATGTTAGCGGATATGCTCAAGCCAGTGATGGAACAACTCAATGGTATTAACTAGCAACTGACCTCGCTGAACCAAAACTTCGCATTACAGCAGCGCCAGCTGGCAGAAACGGAGAAGAAAGTGGAGCATGCGAATGAGAGAATCACAGAGATGGATACCGCAAATAAGAAAATAAAGAAAAGAATTGGGAAAATTGAAACAAAACAAACCCTTCAATAAAATTGTTTGTTACAACTGCAAATGGAAAAGGCTAGCATGATTCTTAGATTCCAGGGAGTTCCTAAATCTGAAAAGGAAGATCTGAGGAAGACTCTTGGTGAGATTATCGCTCCAGTAACAGGTTTACCAGTGGAAGAAATAATAAAAGATATGGAGGCTGCCTATCGGGCTTACTCCAATTATATTTAAAAAAATAACCTGCCTGGAGAAATTGTTGTCCGATTTTCAAGAAGACAGACTAGAAATGCCATTTTAAAAGCAGCATCAGCAACTCCTCTGAAACTGGGAAATACTACTATTAAGACTTTAAAAGATATCCCATTTGAAATTCGTCAAAAGAGGAACAGCTATAAAGAACTAATTTCCTTTCTTCAAACCAACGGAATTCAGTACAGATGGGCGGTCCCTGAAGGTGTTATCTTTAAAATCAACGACAAAAGAGAGAAGATTAACTCCATTTTTAAAGCCAAGGAGTTCCTGAGACGCCAGTTGGGATCGGGGGAAGAATCTAAAGATGACGAAACAAAGTCAAGTGACTCTGCTACTTCTGAAACGGATGAGGACCCTGCTGTGGAAATGGGAGCGGGAGCAATGAAAGCTGTATACAACTTCAGAGATAGAAAACCGAAGTAAAGGCAGAAGGACTCTGAAAATTGCCTTTTGAAGCAAAGAAGTAAAGAAGATGCTCAGAGAGCTCTCATATAACAACTATTAATACTGAAGCTGTGATAAACAAGAACTCTACTAGTATATTGTTTTACTAACACTTTAAGCATTAACATTTAGTTTAACACGGAAATGATCTCCTTCTCTTGGGTTTTTAGTCTTAGTGTGGGTATCTTTTCTTTATCCCTAGTTGTAGTTCCCTTCCTTACATTTCCTTTGTAGTTTGTAGTCTTGTAAAAATAATAAAAATGTCCCTCCGGGGATTAAAAATAAATAAATAAATAAATTCCGCTAGCAGCCGGTTAATAAAACGGGTCTTTCTGAAATGACAGGAAAAAATCCATTAGCAACCAGTTACTAAGATGGAATACAGAGGCAGTTTGAAAAGGGCCTCAGTCTAACAGTTTTCCAAATAAGAGACCTTTAGGGAGCACATAACTTACACACTAGTAAAGGTAAAGGTTTCCCTTCCTCAAAAGCCAGTTGAATCCGACTCTAGGGGGCGGTACTCAGCTCCATTTCCAAGCCAAAGAGCCAGCGCTGTCCAAAGACGTTTCCATAGTCATGTGGTCGGCATGACTAAATGCCGTGGTGCATGGAACACTGTTCCCTTCCCACCGAAGCGGTACCTACTTGCAATTTCTTCTTTATCCCTAGTTGTAGTTCCCTTCCTTACATTTCCTTTGTAGTTTGTAGTCTTGTAAAAATAATAAAAATGTCCC
Source organism: Gekko japonicus (assembly GCF_001447785.1). Classification (NCBI taxonomy): domain Eukaryota; kingdom Metazoa; phylum Chordata; class Lepidosauria; order Squamata; family Gekkonidae; genus Gekko; species Gekko japonicus. The sequence continues at coordinate 828,994 of NW_015171517.1, forward strand.
TCCGGGGATTAAAAATAAATAAATAAATAAATTCCGCTAGCAGCCGGTTAATAAAACGGGTCTTTCTGAAATGACAGGAAAAAATCCATTAGCAACCAGTTACTAAGATGGAATACAGAGGCAGTTTGAAAAGGGCCTCAGTCTAACAGTTTTCCAAATAAGAGACCTTTAGGGAGCACATAACTTACACACTAGTAAAGGTAAAGGTTTCCCTTCCTCAAAAGCCAGTTGAATCCGACTCTAGGGGGCGGTACTCAGCTCCATTTCCAAGCCAAAGAGCCAGCGCTGTCCAAAGACGTTTCCATAGTCATGTGGTCGGCATGACTAAATGCCGTGGTGCATGGAACACTGTTCCCTTCCCACCGAAGCGGTACCTACTTGCAATTTCTTGCTTTCGAACTGCTAGGTAAGCAGGAGCTGGGACCAGAGACAGAAGCTCAGTCCATCACATAGCACTGGGGTCTCAAACTGCTGAACTACCAACCTTCCGGTCTTAACCACTGAGCCACTGTGGCCCCTAACTTACATGCTACCAATCCTTATTTTAAAGCTTGCGTCCCCTTTTTTATTTGATTGTGGGCAGTCAGGATCGGTGTTCCCTCTAAACTGAGTTAGTGTGAGCTAGCTCGCAGTTCTTTAGCCTCCAGCTCACACATTTTTGTCTTAGCTCAGGAAGGATGTCTCCAGAGCAGTGTTCCCTCTAAGCTGAGTTAGTGTGAGCTAGCTCACAGTTTTTTAGCCTCTGGCTCACACGTTTTTATGTTAGCTCAGGAAGGAGGGCTCCAGAGCAAACTAATTTATGCAGCCGCCCAATCGCTCGCTCACAACTTTAATGCCAGTAGCTCGCAAAGCGGAATTTTTGCTCACAAGTCTCCACAGCTTAGAGGGAGCATTGCTCCAGAGCAAACTAATTTATGCAGCCGCCAAATTGCTCGCTCACAACTTTAATGTCAGCAGCTCGCAAAGCGGAATTTTTGCTCACGAGACTCCACAGCTTAGAGGGAACATTGGTCGGGATGTAAAGGATCTATAGTAGAGGCCAGAGTGGGAGAATAGGTATTCCTCAGTCCAGAAGGCAGGTGCCTCAGAGCCTCCCCCCTCATAGCCGCCACAACACACATACATCATTTGTAGAGTGCTTCTACTCCCAGCTGTGTGAACCAACCCTGTGTCTCAAGGGATAGCTTGAGAAAATGCCCCACCCTCCGCCAAACCTCATATCAATTCAATTGCGAGCAGTGGCAGGCCTGAAGGGGGCTATTCATGAAATCATAATATAGATGGCCATCAGCCTGATAAGCAGTATCGGCTTTCCCACAGCTCAGCCTAACCCTATGAAGCCTTTTTTTAAAAAAAAAAACCCACAATAAATTTACTGGAGGTTTTTTCCCAAAATAGGAGGAAATTATTACTCACTTGGATTCTGTTTGCCCCGAAGTCGATAGGCCTTTCCCTCCTCGGTCCTTGGCTCTGATTGTTAATATTAGATGAAAGGACATTTCCTTTGCATTGTAATAGCCCGAGAAACAGTACAAGCCACGTACGTTTATACACCCGAAACATTTCTGGACTTCGCATTGTTGGACGCTTAGGGCATTAGTAATTTTCCTTTGACCTTTAAGCTCATAATGCCAGACTCCTCCAAGTGACAGGTAACAAATGGAGGAACTGAGGAGCAAGGAGGCAGGGAAGGACTTGGTCACCCACATACAGGAAACCTGAGGTGGTGCCCCAAAACTGAAGTCAAGCCGGTGAGGCCTGATTAATCAGGTTCCCTTGAGAAACGTTAAGGCCCCGGGCTCCAAAAGTAAAGATGGACATAGCAGAGCAGTTTGGAAGCACCCTCACTGTATCTACTACAAAGGTACTTTGCTGCCGGAAGGGGGAAACAATGGGCTTTGCACATTTTCGATGAAACTCAGCTGCGCACAGTGCTGATTGGCCAGGACGTGTGTAGTCACCGATGCTATTCCTTGTTCAATAGTCCAAGTGTTTTGCAATTGTCCTTAAAATGTTCTCTTTTTTAAAAAAAAAGTTGAAGATGAACATGCAAACAGGCCAGGCTGGTATGAACAGGGGTCCTCAATGTTGTGCCCTTGGGTGCCTTGGTACCTGCCAGTACCTTTCCTGGTGCCCACCAGGTGTTTAATTTTTTTATTATCAAATTTATACCCCACCCGCCCAGCCAAGGCCAGTGTTGTTAGGAGGTGGGCAGAGCCAGATCGGGCTTTTGCCCAGTGTGGCTTCTGATTGGCTACTGGAGATCTGATTGGCTGTGTAGATTTTTTTAAAAAAATATTGTTTTGGCAGCAGCTGCCACCACAGCACAAGGATCTTCATTGTGTGACTGAAGGTAGGAGACGATAAGACTGTCTGAAGGTAAGATACAGCAGCCATTTTGTGGCCGGCTACACCTCCTGTGTCAGCCATTTTGGGACAGCCATTTTGTGGCTGAGGCCACCATGCTGTGCCAGAATTCCAAAGGAGTTCATCAGATCAAAAGGGCTGGGGACCCCTGGGTTAGGGTGTCAGACTGGAATCCGGAAGACCCAGGTTTGAATCCCCACTCTGCCATGGAAGCCCACTGGGTGACCTTGGGCCAGTCACACACTGTCAGCCTACCCTGCCTCAAAGGTGGTTGTGAGGAGAAAATGAAGGACAGCAGGACAATGTATGCCATTTTGAGTTCCCATTGGGGAGAAAGGCAGGGTACGGGAGGAAAGCGATGGCGAACCTCAACAGCTTGATAAAAAGTAGAGACATCACCCTGCCAACAAAAGTCCGCATGGTCAAAGCAATGGTATTCCCAGTAGTCATGTATAGCTGCGAGAGTTGGACTATGAGGAAGGCCGAGCGCCGAAGAATAGATTCTTTTGAACTATGGTGCTGGAGAAGACTCTTGAGAGTCCCTTGGACTGCAAGAAGATCAAATCAGTCAATCGTAAAAGAAATCAACCCTGGCTGTTCCCTGGAAGGCCAGATAATGAAGCTGAAGCTCAAATACCTTGGCCACCCAATGAGAAGGGAGCACTCACTGGAGAAGACCCTGATGCTGGGAAAGACTGAAGGTCAAAGAAGACGGGGACGGCAAAGGATGAGATGGTTAGACAGTGTCATCATTGCAACGAACATGAAGTTGAGCAAACTTCAGAAGACGGTGGAAGACCGGAAGGCCTGGCGGGAGCTGGTCCATGGGGTCACAAAGAGTCGGACTCGACTGTGCTACTGAACAACAACAACAACAAAATGTGTTTCTTCAAAAGATGAAACTTGAGGAATGGACCACATCTGACCACTGGCTTAGCATTCGGCTAGAGGGGGGTACCTCTCTCATGCAAAAACAGGAAGCTGGGAAGGAGCCAGACTCATATTATAGACAGAAACCCTCACTGTAAATTCTTTTTATATATTACGCTTTTTTCCCTCACACTGCAGCAGCTCCAAGGAAGCGAAGGCAAACTGGTTGAAATCCCAGGGTGGGGCGGTGGTGGTGGTGGTGAGGGGGGAGAACAGGAGAGAAAGAATCTTGCTGAGGTACATAATATCTCTGTCATTTCCTCTTTTTTATTTCACTTGCAATTATTCAGGGTTGCTTTAAAGCTGTGAAATGCGCTCCGGCGCGATAATATCACCTTTGATAACTTCCAAGCATTTGCATTAACACGTCCTCGCAGCCCGCCCGAGGGTCCCGGCTCTCATCTGAATTAGCTACACATTCTTTCCTTGACTCATCCTGTGTCAGAGTAAAATGGCCCATTCATGTTGTATCTCTTCGCATAAAGGCCTCCACTAATCCCTGCACTGGAACATGCAGACTCCAAGTTTATCTTTTTTTAAAAAAAATAAGCGAGAGTTTGCCATGGCTTGAATATTCATATAAGAACACCAACATCTCTATCCTTCTGTATACACATAAGAATACAAGGAAGTGCTTTACTACCTTTTCCTTTCGAAAGGAATTTGAATTCCACATGCTGGCCTCCCATTCTGCACGTGAAACACAAGCCTGTCTCCTGCGACCACACACACTAAATAATCCACTCTCAATGCACTTTCAGTGCACTTTCCAACTGGATTTTGCCGGTTCACACAGTAAAATCCAGTTGGAAAAAGCACTGAAAGTCGATTGAAAGTGGATTATTTAGCGTGTGTGACCGCAGCCACATCTGGCTGCGTTAGTAAGCACAGTTCTAGTTTCCCCTTACCCAAGTATACCAAATATTTCTCATTACTCGAAACGAGCACAAATTAGCCTTTGGTTTCTTATTAAATCACCAGTGATGGGACAGGCAGAGAAACCCTAGAGAGAGGACCAAGATATGGCCTTGGGACTCTCTCATGCCATCCTAACATTCAAGATTGTTGGGAGGAAAATATGGGAAGGGAGCACCATAGAGGAGGAGGAGGAGGAGGAGATTGGATTTATACCCCGCCCTTCACTACCCGAAGGAGTCTCAGAGCGGCTTACAAACTCCTTTCCCTTCCCCTCCCCACAACAGACACCCTGTGAGGTAAAAGAAGAAGAAGAAGAGATCAGATTTATACCCCGCCCTTCACTACCCAAAGGAGTCTCAGAGCGGCTTACAAACTCCTTTCCCTTCCCCTCCCCACAACAGACACCCTGTGAGGTAAAAGAAGAAGAAGAAGAGATCAGATTTATACCCCGCCCTTCACTACCCAAAGGAGTCTCAGAGCGGCTTACAAACTCCTTTCCCTTCCCCTCCTCACAACAGACACCCCGTGAGATAAGTGGGGCTGAGAGAGCTCTTTTGAGAGAGAACAGCTCTGAGAGAACATCTCCGAGAGAGCCATGACTGACCCAGTGTTACACCAGCAGCTGCATGTGGAAGAGAAATCTTGGAGAAATCAAAGAATAATAAGACTGAAGTCCATGGACATCACAACATACATGCCCTGCTGGTTCAGACCAGTAGTCTATCTAGTGCAAGATCACTCAGTAACCCCCCAGTGCAACTCTGTGCCGACAAATGGGGAACAGAGACCAATGCCTTCCCTTAATGTTGTTTCCACCACTGGAATCCAGAGGTTTCCTTCTCTTTTACATCTTGACTAGTAGCCATTGATGGACCATCCTCCATGAACCTGATTAATTAATTAATTCCCCCTTTAAGCCACCTATGTGCATTGGCCACCACTACATCTACGTAGTAGATGGATCTCTTGCTGCAGCCAGGGGAAATGAAGGCACTTCAAAGCCAAAGAAAATGGAACAAGAGTTGGTGGAACCTTAACAAGCAACACATAAAATGGGGATAGATAGGCCAACTCCAAGCTCTACAATTCCTGGAGATTTGGGGGGTGGAGCCTTGGGTCGGCAGGACGGCAGGTTTATGGCAGGACGGAGCTCAGCAGGGTATAATACCATAGCATCCATCCTTCAGAGCAGCCATTTTCTCCAGGGGAATTGATCACCTGGAGACCAGTTGGAATTCTGGGAAATATCCAGGCCGGTCCAATTTGCTATGTGTGTCCTGGTCCAAGTATTCCAGTTTATGTGAAAAGGAGATGGCACCCAACTGAGACAGAAAACCCTGGTGCTTAGGTAAGTAAAGGTAAAGGTTCCCCTTGCTCAAAAGCCAGTCGAATCTGACTCTAGGGAGGCAGTGCTCATCATTTCCAAGCCAAAGAGCCAGCACTGTCCGAAGACATCTCCGTGGCCATGTGGCCGGCATGACTAGACGCCAAGGTGCACGGAACCCTGTTACCCTCCCACCAAAGTGGTACCTATTTATCTACTTGCAATTTATTACTTTCAAACTGCTAGGCTGGCAGGAGCTGGGGCCAGAGATGGGAGCTCACTCCATCATGCGGCACTTGGGTCTCGAACTGCCGAACTACCGACCTTTTGGTCTGCAGTTCAGCATCTTAACCACTGAGCCACCGCAGCCCTTGCTTAGGTAAACTATTGAACATACTAACCAAATATCTGCCACACTGGAAATACCAAGGGGAAATGTTATGTGTGTGTGTTTGTGTGTGTGTGTGTGTGTAAGTGATGTCAAGAAGAAGAAGAAGAGATTGGATTTATACCCTGCCCTTCACTACCCAAAGGAGTCTCAGAGCAGCTTACCGTGTGAGGTAGGTGGGGCTGAGAGAGCTCTGACAGAAACTGCTCTTTTTCAAGTACAGCTCTTATCAGAACTATGGCTTGCCCAAGGTCATCCAGCCAGGTGCAAGTGGAGGAGTGGGGAATCAAACCCGGATCTCCCAGATTAGAGTCCGCGCACTTAACCACTACACCAAACTGGCTCAAGTCAAGTCGCTTCCATCTTCCGGAGATCCTATGAATTAATGACCTCCCAAACATTCTATTGCTAACAGCCTCACTCAGGTCTTGCAAATAGAGGGCCGTGACTTCCTTGTTTGAGTCTGTTATGTTTTTGACTGTATGAGCCTCCATAGACCATGGGAGGGGCGGAGTTCAGAGCTCTCCCACTCGCGGGAAGGCTGGGTGAGCTCAGTCAGTTCCTGTTGTGTTTGTTGTTGTTCAGTCGCACAATCGAGTCCGACTCTTTGCGACCCCATGGACCAGATCACGCCAGGCCTTCCTGTCTTCTGCCGTCCTCTGTTTGTTGCATCTATGACACTATCTAACAGGGGTCGTTTCATAGAAAAAGAGCTAGGGGGCTCATTAGCATAACTCATTAGCATATGCCACACCCCCTGACATCAGAGGCGGTGAGGAAGCAACTTACCCTCCCTCTTCTCCTGCCTCCTCCTGGCTGAATGAGGGCCAGAAGCGGGGCAGCCGGAAGCAGGGGCGGGGCTTTGTCGTGTGCCCCGCCCCCGCACCTCACCCGGGGGAACGGCGATCCCCCGCGATCCCCCCCGAATCGATCTCTGCTATCTAACTATCTCATCCTTTGCCGTCCCCGTCTTCTTTGACCTTCAATCTTTCCCAGCATCAGGGTCTTCTCCACTGAGTGCTCCCTTCTCATTGGGTGGCCAAAGTATTTGAGCTTCAGATTCATTATCTGGCCTTCCAGGGAACAGTCAGGGTTGATTTCTTTTAGGATTGACTGATTTGATCTTCTTGCAGCCCAAGGGACTCTCAAGAGTCTTCTCCAGCACCATAGTTCAAAAGAATCTATTCTTCGGCGCTCGGCCTTCCTTATAGTCCAACTCTCACAGCCATACATGACTACTGGGAATACCATTTCTTTGACCATGCGGACTTTTGTTGGCAGGGTGACGTCTCTACTTTTTATCATGCCGTTTAGGTTCGCCATCACTTTCCTCCCAAGGAGCAGGCGTCTTTTAATTTCATGGCTGCTGTCACAGTCTGCGGTGATCTGGGATCCCAGGAACGTGAAGTCTGTCACTACTTTCACGACTTCCCCTTCTATTTGCCAAGGAGTGATGGGGCCGGATGCCATGATCTTAGTTTTTTTGATGTTTAGCTTCAAGCCCACTTTTGCGCTCCCCTCTTTTACCCTGAGCAAGAGGCTCTTTAGGTCCTCTTCACTCTCTGCCATTAGAGTGGTATCGTCTGCATAGCTGAGGTTGTTGATCTTTTCCCCAGCAATCTTAATTCCCGCTTGTTCCTGTTAGTTATGAGCTGATTACAGACATGTGTTTCAGTGTTGGTGTTCACACAATAAATGGTTCCGTGTTGCATTGTCTCAATACCTGGCCTTCTCAATACTTAATAGAGGCCATCCATCTCATGTTGGGTCTTCCCCTCTTCCTGCTGCCTTCAACTCTTCCTAGCATCGTTGTCTTTTTCCAGTGAGTCTCGTCTTCTCATCATGTGATCAAAAACACGATAGCCTCAGTTTAGTCATTTTGGCTTCTAGGGAGAGTTCCGGCTTGACTTGATCTAGAACGCATTTACTGGCCTTTTTTGGCGATCCACAGTATCCATTAAAATCTCCCCCAACACCAACAGATTCCGCTTCCCCAGATTATTAATTCCTCCGTGCATTGGTTGTATTGCCTCTCTTATGTCTGCGTTTAAGTATACGTGTAGTTGCAGCAATTAAACATTCTTAATAACCATAGGTGGGAGTTCCGCTGTCAAAACCAACTGAGCCTGCCCACTCTCCCTGCAGATATTAGGACCTTAGTGGGTTACATCATCCACCCCAATGGTTTTCACAGGTTGCTTCTGTGCTTTGGAATCAGGGGTGGGGCGTACTTGTTTAAAATACACTGCCCTTTAACCTCTTTGCCCTTTCTGTTGTACGGCGACAGGCATAAAGAATCTACCAGAGGGGCTTTGACTAGATCCATGGAAGAGAAATGAAGTAGGAACAGCTGAGCAGGAAGAGGGGGAGAGTGGGGGGGGGGTCAGGTTGCAGGGGTCTCCTTGAGAAGAGCCACCGGTCTGACCTGCAAGAGTCAGGAGGACAGCTGAGTGGAGGGGGGGGAAAGCTATTTTAAGGGCCGAGACCATCTTCTCCAAAATGTTAAAACAAGGGGGGGTTGATGAAGTGACAAAGCAAAGCAGAGTTACGTTCTTGGTCTCCAGACATGGCATCTATCGAGGGGAGAGCCCATTGCTCATTGAAAGAGGGTGTGTGTGTTAGGCCACAGAAAAAAAAACCCCCCCCCCCCAACATTTTAAAGCTTGGAAAGACCCAGAGGGCTTCTGCCAGCCAAGGTAGCTAAAGCTGGGCTAGGTGGACCAAAGTTGTGGCTCCGCACCAAGCAGCTTCAGGTTTCGTCTGTTTCCAAAAGGATTGAGCTGCTCAGGATGAGGGAAAGCTACAGATAAGATGGGAACTAGTTTTCAGAATCTTCCAGCCATCAGATCCTGCGGTCCATTGTGGTGCAGGCAGTTAGAAGGAACTGGAAAGGGAATGAACACACAGGAGTTTGGATAGGGTTGCCAGCCCCTGAGAAGAAGAAGAAGAAAAAGAAGGAGGAGGAGAAGAGTTGTTTTTATACCCCACTATTCTCTACCTTACAGAGTTTCAAAGTGGCTTAAAATCTCCTTCCCTTTTTTCTCTCCCAGTTTGGTGTAGTGGTTAAGAGCGCGGACTCTAATCTGGGAGAACAGGGTTTTATTCCCCACTCCTCCGCATGCAGCTGCTGGTGTGACCTTGGGTCAGTCACAAGTTCTCTCAGAGCTGTTCTCTCAATGACAGTCCTCAAGAGAGCTTTCTGAGCCCCACCTAACTCACAGGGTGTCTGTTGTGGGGAGGGGAAGGGAAAGGAGATTGTAAGCCGCTCTGAGACTCCTTCGGATAGTGAAGGGTATAAATCCAATCTCCTCCTCCTCCTCCTCCTCCTAGTTTCCCAACCTGAATCTGGCAATCCTACCCGCCACAATTCCCTGCCAGTGTCCAGGGGGAGCCTGGCAACTGTCGGCAAGGTCTGTCTTCCTTCCACGGTCTTTGATGGGTCGATGGAGGAGGCAGAAGCTCAGAAGGAGCTTGTGGAGGTGCTATGGCAGGAGCGCAGTGGTGGAAATGTTCTCGCGCACTAGCTCCCCTGTGCACTAGAGCGGGCTCAGCCCACCCTTCCTTGCCAGCACCAACCACAGAAACAGACAGAAAGCTATTTCTATGAGCTCTCTCTAGCCACGGAGTGTGCCAAGTCCCACCCTTGGTCCCTCTTGGGCTCCTCCCCATTGGCTGCTTGGCCGGATACCAGGATCCCTTCTTCAGATCAATAGCTGGCAGCTCTATAAGGGAAGAGGAGTGGTGCGGGGGAGGGGGATGCACAGGCCGAGGACAACAGGACCGAACAGGAGATGGACAAGGGCCCGGGGGAAGGCGTCTATCATCTCCCTCCCTGAGGCGACTGGCATTCTACACAGAGGTGGGAAACCACAGAGTCGGCAGGTGGCCAGCGAGGACAGGAAATCGGGTGCAGGGAATTTGAAAGCCATTTAAAAAAGACATTCCGGACTCAGGCCTTGAGATAGGGTTGCCAGTCTCCAGGCGGTGGCTGGAGACCTCCTGGAATCACAAGTGATCTCTGGGTTACGTAGATCAGTTCCCGAGGAGGAAATGGGTGCTTTGGAAGGCAGATTTTAAAGCATTATGCCCCAATGAAGGCCCTCCTCTCCCCAAACGTTGCCCTCCCCAGGCTCTACCCCCAAAACCCCCAGGTTATTTCCCAACCCAAAATTGGCAACCGGGTTTGATTCCCCACTCCTCCAGATGAAGCTGCTGGTGTGACCTGGGGTCAGCCACAAGTTCTTTCAGAGCTCGTCTCTCATGAGCAGTCCTCGAAAGAGCTCTCTCAGCCCCACATACCTCACAGGGTGTCTGTTGTGGGGAGGGGAAGGGGAAGGAGATTGTCAGCCCCTCTGAGACTCCTTTGGGTAGTGAAGGGCAGGGTATATATCCAATCTCTTCTCTTCTTCTTCTTCCTCTTCTTCTTCTTCTTCTACTACTACTACTACTACTACTACTACTACTACTACCTTTAGCCCTTAAAGGTAAAGGTAAAGGTTCCCTTGCTCGAAAGCCAGTCGAGTCCGACTCTAGGGTTGCGGTGCTCATCTCCGTTTCAAAGCCGAAGAGCCAGCGCTGTCCGAAGACATTTCCGTGGTCATGTGGCCGGCATGACTAAACACCAAGGCGCACGGAACGCTGTTACCTTCCCACCGAAGTGGTACCTATTTATCAACTTGCAGTTTCTTGCTTTCGAACTGCTAGGTTGGCAGGAGCTGGAACTGGAGACAGGAGCTCACTCCGTCATGCGGCACACTCAGGTCTCGAACTGCTGAGCTACCAACCTTCCACAGCCTGCAGTTCAGCGTCTTAACCACTTGAGCCACCGCAGCGCCTACCTTTAGCCCTTACTGAGCTGGTAAATTTGTGTCTAGGACTCAGGGCTGCCAACCTCCAGGTGGGGTCTGGAGATCCCCTGGAATGACATCTGCTCTCCAGACAACAGAGATCGGTTCCCCTGGGCAAATGGCTGCTCTGGAGGGTGGACTCGGTGGGATTATAACCTGCTGAGGTCCCTCCCCAAACCTCACTCTCTCCAGGCTCCAAATAGCCAGGAATTTCAAAACTCAGAGTTGGCAACACGAGTCTAGGCACAACCGTTTCAGACTGCAGGTGGGGTGCTCACATGGGGTCCCCTCCCCCTCCCCCCAGGAATTTCCCGACCCAGAGCCGGCAACCCTACGCCAGGAATCCAAAACCCTTGTTTACTCAATGTCAAAACGTACTTTTATTACAGACGATATGTATGAGCCTCTTCCATACAAATGCCAGTGTGACGTGACGTGTACTGAACGGCCTGAGGAAAAACTGGGCTCCAACCCCTTGCTCAGTTACAAAACCTCTGTGTGTAGCCTTGGGCAAATCACGGTCTCCGTGCCCTACCCTCCCTGCCCGGCGTTCCCAGCAGGTTAAAAAGGGGTCCTTCTATGCAAGCCGCCCTGGGCAATGTGGAGAGAGAACAGAACACAAGCGTCAAAACGAAATGGTTTCCTTTTCGTTGCCTCAGGCCACAGAAAACCTCTGGGCGGCCTTCACAAAAGGATGTTTACAATGGCTTCCACCGCCCTCATTCTGCCACCGTGAGTCACTCCCAACTTCGTGAGCAATAAATCTCTTCCATATATCACTGGAAGGAGAGGAAGAAAACATAGAGAAAGGGAACGGCCAGATGTCCGATTCTAGTTTTATGTAACGGCAGTGGCATAAAACGGGCCCTCCTTGTAACTGAAACATCCTAATCAAATACATTAAAACGCCTCACGAGTCTCCATCCAACAGCTGTGCCTTCAATAAGTTTGCGAGGCCATATAATTCTGACTGGGTACACAGCGTCACCTATACCCTTAGCTAAACACTGAATACCGTAAGGGAAGATCTCCGGAAAACAATGGGGCTTTTCCTGCCTTCCTCTGGGACAAGAACCAGCGAGGACCCGAGTCAGAAGGTGTGGATGACACAGGCACACCTGGGGATGACTAAAGCTCCATTCCTGTTTACAGCCTGAGTGACTGACATAATTTGGGGCAAGGAAGGAGTCTTCACCGAGGTAAAGTTGGCTAGCGACCCTTGGGACATGGAGGCTAGCCTCAGTTTGATGTAGGGTTGCCAACCTAGAGATCTCCTGGGATGACAACTGACATAGATCAGTTCCCCTGGACAAAATGGTGTCTTGGAAGGATGGTAGGGTTGCCAACCCCCCCGGTTTGCCAGGGGTCCCCCGTTTTTTTGGGGGGGTTCTACCCGCCCCCGGCCACATGGCCGGCGGGGGAAGCCCCACCCCCAACACCCACAGCCACCCATCTCTCTCCCTTTAAGGGTGTGCAACCCGTGTTTCATCCCAAGCGCGAACTCCGCAAGCTTGCAGGGAAAAGCCAGCTTCGTTCTTAAAAGGGAAACGCAGCTTCTCTTAAAGGGGAAACGCCGGCTGCCGGCTACTTTAAGTGCAGGGAACTGCTGTTTCTGGAGATCCGGCGCACGGCCAGGTAGGGGGGCGGCAGACGTCCCCAACGTGATGTCATCACGTTGGGGATGCCCCACCCCTTCCAGGAACGCCCCCAAAGTCCCCCGCTGGGGGAGGAAGATGGACTTGGCAACCCTAAAGGTCCCTGTCCTCCCCAAACACTGCCCTCCACAGGCTCCATCCCCCCAAATCTCCTGGAATTCCCCAACCTGGAGATGGCGTTTCTAGTTTGATGGCTTGGCATGCTTTTCGAGGTCATAGGGTTGTCAGGTTCCCCCTGGTAACCGGTAGGGGATGGGGGGGTAGGATTCCCAGATCCAGGTTGGGAGACTCCTGGAGATTTAGGGGTGGAGTCTGGGGAGGACAGAGACCTCCGTGGGGCATAATGCCATAGAGTCCACCCTCCAGAGCAGCCATTTCCTCCAGGGGAACTGAGCTCTGCAGTCTGGAGATGAGATGTAATCCCCAGGGGATCCCCAGGTACTACCTCGAGGTTGAAGTCCAAGCAAAACATCCGTGACAAAAATACCAAAGAGTCAATAAAGATAGATATGTGAAATTGATTACTATGGCCATGGTGGGATTTGGAGAGAAGAGGGATCGCAGTAGAGTACAATACCATAGACTCCACCCTCCAAAGCAGCCACTTTCTCCAGGGGAACTGATCTCCATAGTCTGGAGAACAACTGCGATTCCAGGTGATCTCCAGCCCCCACCTGGAGGCTGGCAACCATATGCATCACTATTATCACATAAAGTTCTCTTTCACTGAGCCAGACCCTTGCAGTGCCATCTTAAGCAGATTTACCCCTTGAAATCCATTGGAGTGCCAGTCTTGATTCATTTATACCCCCATTTTTTCCACTATGGGGACCCAAAATGGCTTACAACTAGGGGTCATTTCCTGCGGGAGCGCACAGGAGCGGAGCTCCGGCAGTAAGGAGCCCAGGGGGTGGGCACATGCAACAAGCCCTGCCCCCTGCTCCCAGCAGCCCTCAGTTGGGCCACAAGGAGCAAGAAGCAGCCAGGTAAGTTGCAGAGCCCCCCCTGGGCCACCTTCAGGTACAAGCTCTCCCTCCTCTGTGAGGGCAGATCTGCACATTCCCCCCACCCCCAATAGCTAGCAATCCAACACAGTCCAATAGAGCCTGAGCAGTGGGTGTTGCCTTCTGACACACTTCCGGTGATGTCAGGGGGTGTGGCATATGCAAATAAGGTATGCTAATAAGTTATCCTAATTAGCTCCTGCACCTCTTTTTCTACGAAATGACCCCTGCGTACAACACCATTCTCTTCTCTTCCAGTGCCAGCATTCTTCTTGGGACCTTGGACGTAATCATTTGTAAGCACAGGCCACATGATGGGAAGACTAAAGTCAAACCAGTGGAAACAGAATAGAGTGGGTACAGAAGAGAGCGATGAAGATGATTAGGGGCCTGGAGCCTAAGCCCTATGAGCAAAGAATTACGGACTTGGGAATGTTCAGTCTAGAGTAGGGATGGGCACAAAACGAACTATGAAGCAAAATTCATTATGAATTTTGCCCTGTTCGTGGTTTGCAAACTGAAGTTCGTGACGGATCTACTGTCACGAACTTCCATGAACTTTTAAAGGAGTTCATGGATAGAGCAGAAAGCTGGAGTTTAAAGGGAGTCCAAGTCCCTTTAAACCCCTGCTTTCTGTTCCCCACAACAGCCACAAAAATAGCAAGCTATTCCCTCTTGCTGAGCAGTTTTTCAGGCTTTCTGCAAACCCCACTGCATGGTTCTGTGGTCCCTTTCAATGGGGTTTGCAGGGCCATGAACCACAAACCGGTTCGGTTTGCAAACAAACCTCCCAGTTCAGTCTTCAGTTCATGGTTTGGCTACGAACCACAAACCAATATAAACCACCTTTTTTCCAGATCGTGCCCATCCCTAATCTGGAGGAGACGAGGTTGAGGGAGGACATGATTGGTCTCTTTCAGTATTTGGAAGGCCGACTCTTAGAGGAGGCAGCAGAGGATAGGACTTGCAATCATGGGTTTAAATTATGGGCAGGAAGATACCAGCTGGATATTAGGAAAAACATTTTTACAGTCAGGGTTGTGCAGCAGTGGAACCAGCTGCCTAGGGAGATGGTGAGCTCCCCCTCGCTGACGGTCTTCAAGCAGCGTCTGGACAAACGCTTGTCAGGGATGCTCTAGGCTGATCCTGCACTGAACAGAGGATTGGACTAGTTGGCCTCTGTGACCCTTTCTGACTCTGAGCCTATCTCACAAAACCGTCTTCTGCAAGCAGAATTTTAACAAACAGATTAAAAAGCACAAGGGGATAAAAATGTTCACACCTATATTTAATCAGGGGGATTAATATTTGTTTTCCGCTTTTTGCTTGGTTTCTTTATGCTCTCTCTGTGCCACGTGTTACTGTGTGTTCATTTAAAGTAAGCTCATTAAATGTAGCATTTGCTAATGCAAACTTTATAAAATGATGCCACGGGACAAAGGAGCAAACAAACTTTAGGGAGCACCGGGCCACACTTAACCAGAACCAGTCTCAAGATGGCTGCTACCCTGGTCCTTCATCCACAAGTTGTTTCCTGAAAACCGCTTCCATCCGCACACGTCATGGCTGAGAGAGGTTGTGGCTCAGTGGCAGAGCAGCTGCTTGGCATGCCGAAGGTCCCAGGTTCAATCCCCGGTATCTCCAGTTAAAAGATCTGGCAGTAGGTGATGGTGAAAGACCTCTGCCTGAGACCTTGGAGAGCCACTGCCAGTCAGAGTAGATAATACTGACTTTGATGGACCAAGAGTCTGATTCAACATAAGGCAGATTCATGTGTTCACCCTACAGTTGCTACCGTGATGATGTCTCACCCGTTGGGCTGTCAGTACTAATAGGCCAGAGGTAATTTCGGGGGGGAACGCGGGGGAACACAGTTCCCCCGGGTGAGGTACAGGGGGCGGGGCACATGACGAAGCCCCACCCCCTGCTTCCGGCCGCCCCGCTTCCGGCCCTCATTCAGCCAGGAGGAGGCAGGAGAAGAGGGAGGGTAAGTTGCTTCCTCCCTGCCTCTCCCCACCCCTGCCTGCCTGGGGCCAGGGAGGGCCTTCGCGGGGCTTCCTTGCACTCCCGCTGGCCTTGCAGGTCCACCGCCGGGCCCATCATGGGGCTCGGCAGTGGAGCTGCAAGGCCGGCGCCGGCGGCCGGGACCGTTGGGGGCGGGGTGTGTGGCCTTATGACACATTTCCGGTGATGTCAGGGGGGGTGGCCTTATGAAACACTTCCGGTGATGTCAGGGGGTGTGGCATATGCTAATGAGTTATGCTAATGAGTTCCCCTAGCTCTTTTTCTACGAAATGACCCCTGCTAATAGGCCAGGCGAGCCCAATCTTGTCAGAGCTTGGAAGCTACGCAGGGTCAGCCACGGTCGTTACTTGGATGGGAGACCACCAAGGAAGTCTGGGGCTACAGAAGAAGACAATTGCAAACCATCCTTGTTCATCTCCTGCCTTGAAAACCCAATAAAGTGGGGTTTAGTCACATCACCATAGGGTTGCCAGGTCCCCCATAGCCAGCAGCAGGTGATCAGGAGCAGAGGGTTACCAGCTCCAGGTTGGGAAACTCCTGGAAATTTGGGGATGGCACCTGGGGAGGACAGGGACCTCAGTGAGGTACCATGCCACAGAGTCTGCCTTCCAAAGCCTCCATTTTCTCCAGGGGAACTGATTTCTGTAGTCTGGAGATGAGCTGTAACTCCGGGAGATCCCCAGGCCCCACCTGGAGGCTGGCATCCCTAGGAGTCAGTTGCGACTTGATGGCACACTTTACCAGTTGCGTTTTCTTATCATTCTGTCTCTTGATGTAGCAACAGGCCGCAAGTGTTCAAAACTTTCTCTGAAACCTCACTGCACTGGCTTCTGTCTTGAGACTGTAGGTTGCCTGTATCTGTAGTCTGTCCAAAGGGCCTCGGTCGAGTTAAAAACCACCATCAGAAGTAGTTCAGGTTTCAAGTTATCTTCAAGGGCAGCTCCTTGTACAGTGTGTGGGTTTCGAATGGGGGAAAAGAAGAAGAGTAGGTTTTTCTACCCCACTTTTCTTTACCTTAAGGGGCCTCATAGTGGCTTACATTAGTCTTTCCCAGTTTGGTGTGGTGGTTAAGTGCGCGGATTCTAATCTGGGAGAACCGGGTTTGATTCCCCACTCCTCCACTTGCACCTGGCTGGATGACCTTGGGCAAGCCGTAGTTCTGACAAGAGCTGTCCTTGAAAAAGAGCGGCTTCTGTCAGAGCCCTCTCAGCCCCACCTGCCTCACAGGGTGTCTGTTGTGGGGAGGGGAAGGGAAAGGAGTTTGTAAGCCACTCTGAGACACCTTTGGGTAGTGAAGGGCGGGGTATAAATCCAATCTCTTCTTCTTCTTCTCCCCACAACAAGCACCTTGTGAGACAGGTATGGCTGAGAGAGCTCTGAGAGAACTGAGACTGGCCCAAGGTCACCCAGCAGGCTTCAGGTGGAGGAGAAGTGAAGAATCAAACCCGGTTCTCCAAATTAGAGTCCACTGCTCTTAACCACTACACTACACTGGCTCTCAGGGATTTTAATGGGGTTGCCAACTCCAGCTTGGGAAATTCCTGGAGATTTGGGAGTGAAGCCCGGTGAGGGTGGGGTTTGTGGAAAGGTGGGAGCTCAGCAAAGTGTAATGCCATAGAGTCCACCCTCCAAAGCAGCCATATTCTCCAGGGAAACTGATCTCTGTAGTTTGGAGGTCAGGTGTATTCCTGGGACATCTCCAGAACCCACCTGTAGGTTGGCAACCCGAGATTTAAATGAAGTAACTCAATAAACACAATCCAGGTATGTGCATCTACATAATGTGGCACGTGTTCTGATCCCTCGCCCCACCTGATGTATTATTTGGGTGTTTTTTCTTTGCAGGCCGATCACTTTCCCTTCCGTTTTGTCGGCGGACAACTGTACAAAAGCTTGTTCGCGCGCCATGCGCTGGATTTTAATCAAGTCCACTGTGAGAAGAGATGATAGCCGAAGAAGACGAGGAGACGCATGATTATTTCGCAGCTGACTTCCTCCGGAGAGCGTCTCTCTCTGACAGATGTTTAGTGGAGCGTCTCTATCCACCGCCCCTCGTCAGGCTGTACAGTCACAAGGAGGTGCTGCGCCGCACCACACTCTGTGGACTCAGACATGTCTTATCAGCAGCCGTGTTTTATTCATCCAGGAAACTGGATCCGGCCTCATTTTTTTATCCAGCAGAAAGGGGGTAGGAGAAAGGTAATGGAACAAGACCGGAACTTTCGAGGATCTCTTAAGGGTTCTCGGGCCAACAAAAACACCCTGAAAGGTTTCAAAGTCGGGATTGCCACCTGGATTTTTGAGAAAGTTTTGGTTCAGGAGGGGCTCGTTTCACCACTTAAACTGACCCCCCTGGAACAAAACAGAACTGAGGCTGCGGTCACACCCACTAAATAATCCACTTTCAATCCACTTTCAGTGCACTTTCCGACTGGAGTTTACGGTGTGAACTGGCAAGATCCGATTCAAAAGTGCATTTAAAGTGGATTGAGAGTGGTTTATTTAGTGTGTGTGGCCACAGCCAGAGAGTGATTATTCTGTATGTATCCCGTTTTTTGAGGATCATGAAACCGCAGGGGAAATCGGGCAAAGTCGCGGGTCAAAAGGCAGCCGCGCAGCTTCGAGTGGGAAATTGACCAATAGAAGTGGGGCAAAGGGAGGCGCGACCACGGCGCAGCTCTTGTGTGAAATCGGTCTAACTCAGCTTAGGGGGAACGCTGATGGGGAGTAAGGAGTTAAAATAGGGACATATGAGGCTGGATCTATCAGCCAATCAGTTCTCCAACTCTCAGGCTGGCTCTGGTGAGTGACCCAGGAAGATGTAGAAAGGCCCACCCCTTTTTAGGCTGGCTTCTAAAATCACTGAGATGCTGAGGATGGCAGAACGGTTTTGACTCTAGTAGGGTTGCCAGATCCGCCCCCCCCCCGGCCATTGGCAGGGGGTAGGGGGGAAGGGTTGCCAGATCCAGGTTGGGAAACTCCTGGAGATTTGGGGCATGGAGCCTGGGGAGGACAGGGACCTTGGTGGGGTATAACGCCCTAGAATCCACCCTCCAAAGCCTCCATTTTCTCCAGGGGGACCGGTCTCTGTAGCCTGGAGATGAGCTGTAAATCCAGGGGATCCCCAGGTCCCACCTGGAGGTTGGCATCCCTAGTGACTCAAGCAGGGGGAAAGGGTGAAAATAGTGCTGAACCTTGGTTTTTTTTAAATATATTTTGCATTTCCAAATTTTCCAGCAAACAAATCACAAAAAAGCAATAAAACCATTGAGGGGACATAGAAACCAGTTCAGAACCACAATAACAAGCACAAGGTAATTCAGGAACAGAGATTGATAACAACGTAAAAGAGAAAAGTGCAACATTTTTAAAAAGCTGTTACCAGGTGAAGATTAGAAGAGAATTCTGACTAGACATGTTCAAACGTTTAACAGTCACAGCCTTACAGGGTGACTCTGCCAATAGCGTACGTTCTCGGTTGCACATTTGTTGTTGTTGTTCAGTCGCACAGTCGAGTCCGACTAACAACATTTTAATAGCATGCAACAGGAAAGTCAAAAATAAAATAGGTCATGATAATTTATTTTTTGGGGGAAGGATATGATTTTTAGTTAAATAGAAGATTATTGGGAACCAAAGATCAATAAACTTTTCCTGACTACGTTCCGTTTGAGCATTAGAATTAAATGCATAAAGTTTACCCAGCAGAAAAGAATTTTATTTATTTATTTTATTTATTCTGGGATTTATATCCCGCCCTACCCATATGGCTCAGGGCGGCAAACAAGCGGCAAACGCCGAGAATAAAACACATGTTGCATTAAAACATCGATAAATACAAACTAAAATGGTGCTCTACAGTTCAATTTTAAGAAAGTTCAAGATGGACGATCCTCACTGGCGGCCGATGATGTAACAGCCGGAGCGCCAGAGTAATGTTCCTTTTCAGGGCGGCGTCTCTCCGTACCCAAGGCCAGGTAGATGGTAAATCCTGCCACGATGGTGGTATAGTGGCAGTGGCGGCGGCTCCTACTCGAAAGCCTGGCGGAAGAGCTCCGTCTTGCAGGCCCTGCGGAACTGTACAAGGTCCCGCAGGGCCCGGATCCCATAGCCGAGTTCTCCAGGCTTGTATGGGAGGCACTAAGTTGTTTTTGCAGTGTGCAGCTAACGCCAATCTGACTGTTGCTAATAATAATGCAATTATTTCTGTATTCTCTTCATGTTTTGGTGCATCTGACCACCTAGTGCCGAACCGTGAACAGACAAGCCGCCTCCTGGACAACAGCTCTGGACTGACCAAAGGCGACATAAGCGCAGGACACTTTTCATGTTTTGTTTTTTATTATTTTATTCTGTAAGCCACCTTGGGCAGATTCCTTGGAGAGACTGGCATAAAAATTTGCTAAATGGATAATAATAAAATAGATGCCCTCTTCTCCGGATCAGGGAATGGCAGTGGAGAGCCAGTATGGTATAGTGGTTAAGCGTCTGACACTAGAATCTGGAAGACCCCAGTTTAAATCCTCCCCACTCGGGAGTGTTTGGGAGCGCGGACTCTAACCTGGGAGAATCGGGTTTGATTCCCCAGTTCTCCACATGCAGCTGCTGGTGTGGCCTTGGGTCAGTCACAAGTTCTCTCAGAGCTCTTCTCTCAGGAGCAGTCCTCGAGAGAGCTCTCTCAGACCCACCTACCTCACAGGGTGTCTGTTGTGGGGAGGGGAAGGGAAAGGAGATTGTATAGATCCGATCTGTTCTTCTCTTCTCCTTCGTGCTATGGAAGCTCATGGGGTGACCTTGGACCCGTCGCTCATATGGTCTCATCCTGACCTACCTCGCAGGGTTGTTGTGAGGACAACCCGGAGGAGAGGAGAACGGCGGAAGCGTAAATGAAGTAAATCATTAATTAATTAAATAAGTCTTGCTTCAGCTTCTGGATGTGCCATTGTGTCTTCCTACGGACAAGCCCCAATACTCGCATTCTAACCTGGTAATTCTGCTGACAAAGGATGCTGATGGATTCCATCCAAATAGTCCCCTGATGGTTTAATTGCCCCAGCCTCAATTGACAGCTCTGTCATCAATGTAGAGACAGGTGAATCCCTGGAGGGTGTCCATGGTATGTTTTATACTCCATCGTTCATAGTTACCAGGGGTCATTTCCTGCAGGAGCGCACAGGAGCGGAGCTCCGGCAGTAAAGAGCCCAGGGGGCGGGCACATGCAACAAGCCCCACCCCCTGCTCCCAGCAGCCCTCAGTCAGAGCAAGAAGCAGCCAGGTAAGTTGCAGTGCCCCCCGGTCCCCTGGTCCAAGACAGTCCAGTGGCACCTTTAAGACCAAGTTTTATTCAGGTACAAGCTCTGCCTCCTCTGCGAGGCCATATCTGCACGTTCCCTTCCCCCCCAATAGCTAGCAATCCAAAACAGTCCAGTGGTGCCTTCTGACACACTTCTGGTGATGTCAGAGGGTGTGGCATATGCTAATGAGTTATGCTAATGAGCTCCTGCACCTCTTTTTCTACAAATTGACCCCTGATAGTTACTTACTATGAATTTAGGCAGATTGTGACAAGGGAGGGCAGGAAGGGATGAGAGGGTGCTCGGCTCTCGTGGCCCTTTCTTGCATGCCTGCTTTGGGGGTCAGGAAGGAATGTTCCTCCAGGCCAGACTGGCCCAGGGATCCTGGAGGATTTTTGCCTTCCTCTGGGCACAGAGTGGGGTGGGGGTCACTGGGGGAGTGCAGGGGGAAGGTAGTTGTGAATTTCCTGCACTGTGCAGGGGGTTGGACGAGAGGACCCCCGAGGTCCCTTCCGGCTCCTGCTCCGCTTCTCGGGACAGAGAATGAACAGCTATGCGACACTGTAAAGCAGAGTGAGTGTGCACCCTCACGTACATTTCAGTTATTTTTAATGGGAGTGCCAGTAATTCCAGGTAGCTGACCCACATCCCCCTTTTTCTCTCTCGCATCATGAGTCTGGAAAAATTCCGCCACTCTTCCAGCTCGGACAGGCATAGTCTGCCGGATTCAACATCTGAATCACCCCTTCCAGACAATACTGTCTGCCTTCTAACTGGAAACCACCGCACGCAGGGAAACAAAGACAGATGACATGCATGCAGAGGAACGGGAGAAGGAGAAGGGAACCCAGCACCACCAGTTAGTGGTGCCAGGCTGGAGATCCCCTGGAATTACAGCTACAGAGATCAGTTCCCCCTGGAGAAAATGGATGCTTTGGAGGATAAACTCTATGGCATCGTACCCCACTGAGGTCCCCTGTCCTCCCCGGGCTCCATCCCCAAATCTCCAGGAGTCTCCCAACCTGGATCTGGCAACCTTCACCCTCCATCCCCTACCAGTGACCCAGGAGGGCCTGGCAACTTTCCACCATAAAACCCTGACCAAGTATGGCGATGATATGGGGAGGGGGTTGTTGTGGGAACTCATGCTTTCAGAGGTTTGGCTGGTGGGATTCATGAGATACCTGAATTAGGAATCTTTCCTCCCCTGAATGTCCATCAGACTTCATTCATTCATCCTTTTATTTATTTATTCAATGTAAACCTGCCTTCCCCACCAAAGCAGGCTCAGGGCAGCTTACATAAAAATTTAAGACAAATACAACCGGACATTTATAAAAGTAATTCATAAAGTACTAGTGTACACTTTACAAGCCTTCCGGCAATCCAGAAGGTGAGTTGTGTTGCCAACATCCAGCTAATCTCCAGACAGCAGAGATCAGTTCCCCGGAAGAAATGGCTGCTTTGGAGGGTGGAAGCTATGGCATTGTATTCCACTGAGGGACAGGACTCTTTACATGAGAACATTCTCTCGTTTGACTGCAACCTGAATGTGAACTGGATCTGGTTGAATAAATGTAAATTTACCTTTCTTCTTCTTCTTCTTCTTCTTCTTCTTCTTCTTCTTCTTCTTCTTCTTCTTCTTCTTCTTCTTCTTCTTATATACTTCTTGGGAGATTTATTTACTGCACTCAATATTACGCTTTTATGACTGGGCAAACTCTGCTGTATTAGCCAAATATCCCAATAAAAAGCTCACAGCCCAAAAATCTTGTTGGTCTCTAACGTGCTACTGTACTCAAATCTGGCGGCTCTGCTGTAGGCCAACCCGGCTACCCTCTGAAACCAGAAGTGACATCATCATATTGGCGCAACAGATTGTCCCCGTCCCCCAGAATCCTCCCACCAGGTTGCTAGCTACGGCTGGTGACCATAACCACAAGCCATTCCCTGCTTTTCAGTACAAGTATGTCATTTTAATGACCCAAGGGATACTTTACATAGACAACAGTGATCTAGTAAACGTTGGCTGATTCTGCATTGGCTTTTCCCTCCGTTGTTTTACGAAACCCACGTTGGAACAGAAATTCCCCTCTGCATTTCATGCCGCTTTCGCTTCCTTTGATGGTCAGATTTTATGGTAGCCTCCACACTCCGTGCTGCTTTCGCTTCCTCTGATCATCGGATTTTATGGCACCTTCTGCATAGATTTATGGCAAACTGGATTTTACTGTGTAAACCAGCGTTCCCTCTAAGCTGAGTTAGTGTGAGCTGGCTCACCGTTTGTTAGCCTCCGGCTCACACATTTTCGCCTTAGCTCAGGAAAGATGGCTCCAGAGCAAACTAATTCCTGCAGGAACCAAATCGCTCGCTCACAACTTGAATGCCCGGAGTTCACAAAGTAGAACTTTTGCTCACAAGACTCCACAGCTTGGAGGGAACATTGGTGTGAACTGGCAAGATCCAGTTGGAAAGTGCATTGAAAATGGATTGACAGTGGGTATTATTTAATGTGTGCGACCGCAGCCAATACTGACCTTGATGGACCAAGAGTCTGATCCAGTATAGGGCAGCTTCGTGTGTGTTCAAAAACTATTCTGGGGTATTCCAGGGTGGGGGAGGATTATTAATACCAATCAGCCACCTCTCTGTTCTCCAGTCCACCAAAAACCTTCATTTGGCCCACAATTTATTTTTCTTTTTGCCCTAAAGTCTTCCTGTTAAAGAGATGCCTTCCAGCCTGTAAATGAAACAGCAGCATCTAGTAACTTTGAAATTCAATACAGGCCCTCTGAGTCTTCACTTATTCATAGGAAGCGACACGTCTCCTCCGGTGCATTATTGATGTGCAGGTAGCTGCAAGCCAGCGGGGCACATCGTGGAAGGTGTGCAGCTGGTGGCACAAAACAAGGCATGCGCTACACAGCCTGTATTTGCAGTGCTTCAAATATGTAAACAGCCAAACTGGTTCGGCGACTGTAGCGAAGGAAGAGGAATCCTTGCATTCTTTTCCTTGCATTTTCTAACCTCTCTGATTAAAATTTAGAAATGACACCTACTCAGGGGTCTTCAAAGGATTTCACCATCGTCCTTATCCACCCAATAAGTATATTTTATTTAAGGTTTTTTATTTAAGTTTTTTTCCAACCTCTGGGTGGTGACCGGAGATCTCCTGGAATTACAACTGGTCTCCAGAGGACAGAGGTCAGTTCCCGCAGAGAAAATGGCAGCTGTTAGAAAGTGGACTCCAGTGTTCCCTCTAAGCTGAGTCAGTGTGAGCTAGCACACAGTTTTTTAGCCTCCAGCTCCCACATGTTTGCCTTCGCTCAGGAAGGACGGCTCCAGAGCAAACTGATTTCTGCAGCAGCCAAATCGCTCGCTCACCACTTTAATGGGCTGTGGCACAGGGGATTTATCCTCTGGTTACAAGTAACATCTGAGCTGAACAGAACTGCTGTCAGTTCTAGCCCCGCGCTGGGGTGAGCTACCAGCCTTGTCCCCAGCTCGCCGTCCACCCAGCAGTTCGAAAGCTTCGGCGAGTAGATAAAATGGGTACCACTCCTTAGAGAGGGTGGGCACACCAAACCCCCCCCCCTGTGGGGGAGGTGTTAGCCAGCGAACGGAAGGTTCGGCTCGCAAGATCGAAAAGCTTAGAAGATCTCTTCGGCATCAAGAAGCCTGTAATGGGCCGTTCCGGCCAGGCGGTGGCAGTATGGAGCTGCCACCCGAAGAGTCCTGGAGAGGAAGAGCTGACGTCATCCAGCCAAGCCAAGCCGAGTGGGAAAAATGCCGCCCGGATCACATTTCAGTTGCAACTGAACAAATCCCCGTCGGCTGCAAAACGTGTGCTATGTAAAGTTTATATGTGTTGTCCTCCCTTACCCCTACAAAGCATTGTTAGTCTCTTGTGAAATGAGTAACTGTAAATCGCTCAGAGCCAGCAGCTCTGCAAGGATTGAGCAATCAATAAATTGAAAGATTATGATTATTATTATTATATAATGCCAGTCGCTCACAAAGTAGAATTTTTTGCTCACAGGACTCCACAGCTTAGAGGGAGCATTGGTGGACTCTGGGTCATTATACCCCAGTAAGGTCCCTCCCTTCCACAAACCCTACCAACCCCAGGCTCCACCCCCCAAATATCCAGGGATTTCTCAACCCAGAGCTCGCAATCCTAGTGTTTACCAGTGTTCCCTCTAAGCTGAGTCAGTGTGAGCCAGCTCACCGTTTGTTAGCCTCCGGCTCACACATTTTTGTCTTATCTCAGGAAGGATGGCTCCAGAGCAAACTGATTTCTGCAGTAGCCAAATCGCTCGCTCACCACTTTGATGCCAGTTGCTCAGAAAGCTGAATTTTTGCTCACAAGGCTCCACAGCTTAGAGGGAGCATTGGTGGTCCCTGCCCATTTAAAGGCCTCTTCTTTATGAAATAGCATCTGGGACTGGAGAGGATTAAGTGAGGAACTGATACCTGTGGAGTATGTAGGGGGTCCATTCTAGCATTTGGCTAAAAACTCTATGGTGACCTGTTATGTACGCGGACTGCCACTAGGGGTCCGCGGCTTAAGCAGGAGCTTGGTCCCAAAGACAATGGGAACCTAGGATCCTAGTCCACCGGGAGTCCACCAATACCACCCTTGGCGGGATATTCAAACCCTCCAATGGGGACAGAGGTATGCCAGGTGGAGTGTATATACGTAGTTGGCCTTGCAGAGCTGTTTTGTGTCTCTTGTTTGGAAGTACAATAAACGTGTCTGTCTGTTATGGATGTTATTACTAACATTATTAATGATATTGGGGCCAGGGCCTCAGGTGGACGAGTGCAGCTCCTTAATCGAAAGCCTGGTGGAAGAGCTCCGTTTTACAGGCCCTGCAGAACTGTGAAAGGTTCTGCAGGGCCCTGACATTCCACCAGGATGGGGCCGCCACTGAAAAGGCCCTGGTCCTCGTTGCTGCTAGCCTGGCTTCTCTGGGGCCTGGAAGCCCAGTTAGGTATGGGGTATCACCATTGGCCAAGCTGTGTCCGACAAAGGGAGCCTGGGCTTTTGGAAGCTCGTTGGTCTCTAAGGTGCTAACCGGACTTCAATCGGGCTCTTCTACGGCAGACCAACACGGCTGCCCTCGGGAACTTATCATTAGCCGACGCAGCGTGTTCTTGGGAACCATGTTGAATGCTTTCCAACGCCCAGACTCTCTTTCTGCAGATTTGGTCTTCGTTGCCCACGGTGTCTTTGCCTCGCTTCTTTTTAGTGGTAAGGAGATTCCTGATTGCCAGCCAAGCCCTCCTTTTGATACACCTGATCTCCATTAAACCGGGAGTTATCGCACCGAAAATCATGCTCTGAGGCCTCTGTGCTCCGACACCATAATGCATCTGCCATTAATTGTGTGTGAACTTGCTTTCTCTCTGCATGTCCGGGCAACGGTGGGTTGTGTCGATAACCTTATATAATTCTATTGCTTCCATAAATTTGGCATAATTTAATTTATCTTCCTGAGGTGTTTTTTTTTTTTAAAAAAAAAATGCATGCAACCTAGAGAAAGAAAAATGGAACCCCTGTTAGGGTCTCACCTTTGCTGCGGCAGGGGGTTCCTGTTTCTTCCACAGGACATTTCTGCTTTAGGGTTGCCAAGTCATTTCTCAGCCGCAGCGGGGGACTCCCGGGCTGCAACTGGAGCACGCGCGCACGTCACCAGGAAGTGACGTTAGGACGCCGGGCACACTGGGGGCTGGGGCCGCCCCCTGCGTGCCCGGCATCCTAACGTCACTTCCTGGTGACGCGCATGTCGGGGTGGGGTTCCCCCGGGGCCTGATCCGCCGGCGGCGGGGAACGGGCCTCTGGGGCTGGGGTTTCCCCGCCCCCCGGGGGAACTTGGCAAGCCTAGTTGCCATGGCATTGCTGTCCCCCCCAGTTGGGGCAGGAGATCCCCCGATTTCAGGAGGCCCAATCCACCGCCACCCAGCTGGCCAGTGGGGGAACCCTACCCCAAACAGCAGCATCCCATGGGGACGTCGTTGACATAATAACATCACCGGTAGTGACATCATCCCGCTAGAGCCGTTGCATGATGACACTCTAGCATTTGGGGCAAAAACTCTATGGTAATCATAGTCCCACTGAATGCTAGAGCATCACCATATGATACCCCCAGTGTGACGATGTCATTACCAGCTGGCGGATTGAGGGGATCCCCTGCCCTGACCGGGGGTGGGATGGCACCCCCATATTTGGCAGGTACATATTACAGATAAGCATTTGAATGCTGAATACCAGATCCAGCTCCCCAAAATCTTCCCTTCAGGTCTCTAACACAGCCACTCCAACTCTCCAAGATCTCTGGCATCTCCTGTTCAAGAATATTCATTGCAGAGTAGGGTGAGACCTACAGCATGAAGGGCGAGATGCTAGAAACCAACAGTCTGACTCAGTACAACTTAGGGTTGCTGAGAGGCGAGGCCTGGAGTCCTCCCAGCATTACAGCTGACCACCAAACCACAGAGATCTATATGGTTACCAACCTCCAGTTGGGGCCTGGAGATCTCCCAGAATTACAACTGATCTCTAGGAGACAGAGATCAGCTCCCGTAGAGAACAGGGCCACCTTGTTGGGTGGACTGGACTCTGCGGCATTATAGACCACTGAGATCACTGCCCTCCTCAAAAACCCCACCCTCTCCAGGCTTCTCCCTCCAAATTTCCAGGAATTTCCCAACCTGGAGCTGGCAACAACTAGGGCTGACAGGTCCCGTCCCCCCCCCCCCCGGCCACTGGTGGCGGTGGGGAGTAGAGTGGTCGGAGCCAGGTTGGGAAACTCCTGGAGATGGAGCCTGGGGAGGACCTCACTGGGGTACAATGCCACAGAGTCTACCCTCCAAAGCATCAATTTTCTCCAGGGGAACTGATCTCTGTCATCTGGAGATCAAATGTAATTCCCAGGGATCCCCAGGTCCCACCTGGAGGCTGGCTTCTCTAAACCTGACATTCCCCCTGGAGAAAATTGGAGCTTTGGAGAGTGGACTCTATTGTACAGGGTTGCCAGCTCTGGGTTGGGAAATACCTGGATATTTTAGGGGTGGAGCCTGGGGAGGATGGGAGAAGGGGTGGGGAGGGACCTCAGCAGGGTACAACAGCATAGAGTCCACCCTCCAAAGCAGCCATTTTCTCCAGGAGGATGGATCTTGGTCATCTGGACATCAATTGCAATAGTGGAAGGGAAGAAGGAGGAGGAGGAGGAGGAGGAGGAGGAGGAGGAGGAGAAAACTGAATTTATACTCCACCCTTCACTTGGAGCGGCTTACAAACTTCTTTTCCTTCCCCTCCCCACAACAGAATCCTGTGAGGCAGGTGGGGCTGAGAGAGCTCTTTCGAGGACTGCTCTTGAGAGAACAGCTCTGAGAGAACTTGTGACTGACCCAAGGTCACACCAACAGCTGCCTTTGGAGGAGTGGGGAATCACTCTGCTGAGCTCCTTACCTTCCCCACACTCTACCCTCCCCAGGCTTTGCCCCCAAATCTCCAGGAATTTCCCAGACCAGGCCTGGTACCCCACCACCATTCACACAACTCAGCCCAAAAGAACCCCAGAGGAAGTATAGTTATGTTCTATTCACTGGCAGGTTTTCTGAGCCAAGAGGAAACTTGTTTGTTCAGAGAGGCCTAATGTGGAACACCTAACAACCTGAAATTAAAATGCTATGTTGTACGGTTAATAGGAAAAACCCTAAACTGATTAACTGCAGGCCTAGCAGCTAATGAAGCTAACATATGACTAACGCCAGGGGTGAAATGAAAAGTAGAACTTCGCAAAGTAGAAGAGTGGAGAAGATTTATGGAATTCTGATGTATGCTAAACACCAGCCACGTGTGGTGGTTCAGCCTGTAATGTTGCTGGGAAACAATGCTCAAAGGCCCTTAGAGGCCTGGAGGAAGACCACCAGTGCAATGAGAAGCAATAAATACACATTACCCTTTCAAAAACACCAATTAGACGCATTTCATGTTCCCTGTTCTCATAATTCATCGGCAGACTCCAAAACTTTGCAGGATTTCATGGATAACACTACAGGCCAGTAGGTGTCTTGTTTGGGGTGTAGTTACAGCAAAAATGGTTGGGTTCTTTCTCCCATAGCAACTGTCAAACTGCGTATTTAGGATCTATTTCCATGACAAAGGTGTCTGGGGTAAGGTTGCCAGCTCTGGGTTGGGAAATACCTGGAGATTTGGGGGTGGAGCCTGGGGAGGGTGGTGTTTGGGGTGGGGTGGGACCTCAGCAGGATATGATACCATAGAATCCGCCCTCCAAAACAGCCATTTTCTCCTGGGGAATTGATCTTGGTCACCTGATGGTCAATTGTGGTCGCATTATCACAAATGGTAAACGCTGTGAAATATTACTAGGGGAACCTCTGTTGGAAATTGATAGTATAATTAGTCTTCACATATATAATCCACCAGGGCAATACCCTTACATCTAATAGAGGATCTATCTGTTGATATGTTAAGTTGTATAAACAGTTCTGACATTGTTATCCATTGTTTGTTCCATGCTGATACACAATTATTATCAAATTGTATTTCTGTTAATTGCACTTGTGTGCTAAATTATGTTATGAAAAAATAAATATAAATATAATTTTTTAAAAAAATGTAATAGTGGGAGATCCCCAGGTGCTACCTGAAGATGCTTTTCAGGATTTATGTGGTGTCCCTATGTTAGAGTATCATTTGAAGGACTAGTTTGATATTCGTATTTGAAAATGTGTATAATTATTTGTATATGCTTGTGATATTTATATGATTACTAGGAATAAGGCCTGTTGTGGAAATAAATACAACGAGCTCTAGAAAGAGGCTCTGGGAGAGTGCCCCGGTCTTGGGCACTCAGCGTCAATTTTCTGTGGCGACCTAAGCAGGGTATGACACAGAGTCCACCATTTTCTCCAGGGGAACTGATCTTTGCCATCTGAAGAGCAGTTGTAATTCTGAGTGATCTCCAGTCCCCACCTAGAGATTGGCAACAATGGTTCCCCATGAGGGAATGGCTGGTTTGGAGGGTGGAGTCGATGGCATTGTACCTGTCTGAGGCCCCACCCCTCCTCAAACCTCACCCTCTCCAGGCTGCACCCCTCAAATCTCCAGGAATCTCCCAAACTGAAGTTGGCAACCCTATCTCCCAGCTAACCATCAACCTACCGTTATGTGCCCCCTGGCTTCAGCTTTCCATCTCCTCCCCCTCCCTCCTAGAGAGCAGTTGTAATTTTGAGTGATGTCCAGTCCCCACCTGCAGATTGGCAACAATGGTTCCCCATGAGGGAATGGCTGGAGGCACTGAGGGGAATGTAGGGTTGCCAGCTCTAAGGAGGGAAATACCTGGAGGTTTGGGGGGTGGATTCTGTAGAGGGCAGCATTGGGCGGGGGGGGGGCGGAAGGACTCAGCAGGTATAATGTCATAGGGTCTACCCTCCAAAGCAGCCATTTTCTCCAGGGGAACTGATCTCTGTCATCTGGAGATCAATTGTAACAGTGGGAGATCTCCAGGTCCCACCTGGAGATTGGCAACCCTAGGGGGAAGTCAGCCACACAGCAGGGGTTTAAAGAGAATGGTTTGATGGTCGCTGGCCCACCTCATTAGTCAGCCAGCCATGGTGGAGCCAAAAAGGAGAGAGAGCCGTGTAAAGTTTATTCTGACAGGAAAGTGGGCAGGGGAGGGGGTTATGCCGAGTCCTTTGTTTTTCTTACTACAGAAGCAAGCTTGGTTGCCTACCAACAGCCACTGAGGGGACAGTTAGTCACAGTTAGTCCCACACAGGAGCCAAGAGAAGTGTCTTCCTCAGGAGAGAGTCCGGCTTTCCAGGAGCCGCAGCTCATTTCCTCTAGGCCAGACCCTCCCTGGTGCTGGCGCTGCTGCTGAAGGAAGGCGGGGGAGCCTTTGAAAGGCACTGGGCAGCCTTCTCTTTTGTACATCATGCTGAGCTATTGCCCTAACAAAGCGCCAACCTTGTGGCCAAGGGAGAGGGGCCGCGAGGGGCAGCAAAGGTGAGTGCTTCCCCTGCTTGCTGCTGCTCACTAGGTCTGCCTCCTTCTCCCCTGTAGAGGGGCTGCTTCTCCCTTGGCAGAGTGTCCATCCCCTTCACCGGCTCCCTCCAGAGCGAGACACTGGCTGCCGGCTCTGTGGGCGGGGCCAAGCCAACGCAGCAAGGCAATGCAGCCGGGGGATTGGGAGTCCACGAGAGTGGCAGCCGAGCAAGCGAAAGGCTGTGGGAGCGTGTGGAACATTGAGGAAAGGGGGACATGAAAAGTCTTTTATATATAAGGAGAGATGATTGTGAGTATTAAGCATGATTAAATTAAGCAAGGAAGATCGATATAGCATTGGAAAGTATATTAGTAAATTGGTTGCAGTAACTTTTGTTCTATTTATAACTTCCAGGTGGTGGTTGGAGATCTCCCACTATTACAACTGAACTCCGAGTAACAGATCAGTTCACATAGAGAAAATGGCTGCTTTGGAAAATGGACTCTATGGTACTGTATCCCACTGAAGTCCCTCCCCTCCCTTAACCCACCCTCCTCAATCTCCACCTCCAAAATCACCAGGTTTTTCCCAATCCAAAGATGGCAACTCTAGTCGGGGAGGGGGGGAGGCGCTAGGTTTGCAACGTCCTGGGAGGGTGGGAGCAATGTCTTTAGATTCACGCCAAGGCATGATGTCACTTCTGGCATGATACCAGAAGTGATGTCATCACATCAGGCAACGCTCTAGGATTTGCCCAAAACTGCAGTTAAACCAAAGAGTTTGGGGCAAATCCTAGAGTGCCACCCTGCCGTGATGATGGCACTTCCAGTTTTGTGGCAGAAGTGACATCACATGTTGGCGCGATACCAAAGAGCCGTCCTATTGTTCTCCTGCTGGTGGTCAAGTCATAGCGGGAGACGGGACTGGTGCCACGAGGTCTTCAGCTGTAGCAGGAAACCTGCCTCCCTGGTTATTCAGAATTCAGTAATAATAAGCACCATGGTTTGAACATTTAAACTGCTAAAAAAAAAATGGAACAGGTTTATTGGTCTGAATCCTACCACTGTCCTACCACTCCTAAGGCTGCCAACTCCGGGTTTGGAAATATCTGGAGATTTGAGGGTAGAGTCTGGGAGAGTAGTGCTTAGGGAGAGGAGGGACCTCTGTAGGGTATAAGGCCATACACTCCACCTTCCAAAGCAACCGTTTTCTCCAGCAAGAAGTGGAACAAACGTTTTAAATATATAAATAATAAATAAGCCATCCATGTTGTCCGGAGATCCTTTGTAACTGTTGCAATGCCTACCTTTTGACTGTTTTTAACTGCTTTTACTGTTTGATATTTATTAACCGTTTATCAATCGCAATTTATTGCTGCGACCCACCCTGAGCCCATTTCCGGGAAGGGCGAGATATGAATAGAAATGAATAAATAACTCTGGTAGATCTCAAGCCCCCACCTGGAGTTTGGCAACTCTACTGAGCACTGCTTGACACCTTCTCACAGCCCGTGGATTCTTCCTCCCATGGAAGAGCCATTGAAGTTGGGGGAAGAGGTCTCCTTAGAATGGAAGATCTTCCTCCAGCCTAAGGTTGGAAGCACGCCAACGGCTCCAGACCCCTGTTGGCACACAGCTGAAGTTCCTCTTCACGTTCTCAGCATGTTCTCTAGCCTACCAATCCAGCAGAAGACCTGAAAGGCTATGATTTACATTTTATGACACACATGGCCCAGCCCAACAAGGTCTCGTTTATGTCAGATCCGGCCCTCAAAACGAATGAGTTTGACATCCCTGGCTTAAAGCAATCCTTCTTACTTTTCATTGTTTCCATTACTTTGTTCGTTAACCATGCAGACCTTTTCTTATACCTGTTTTACCTTTCCTAACCTGGCCATCTGACAGCAGTGCTGATTCTGTGAATTTAGGCAGATCATGAGACGGAGGGCAGGAAGGGTCGCCTCAGTGCTTAGTTCCCGTGGCCCTTTCTTACACATCCAGGGAAATGCCGATCACCACTTTGGGGACAGGAAGCCATTTTTCTCCAGGCCAGTTTGGTTGGAGATCCTGGAGGTTTTTTGTCATCTTCTGGGTGTGGAGCAGGGGTCACTGGGAGTGTGGAGGGGAAGGTAGTAGTGAATTTCCCGCATTGTGCAGGGGGTGGGACTTAGATGACCCTGGAGGTCCCTTCCGACTCTATGATTCTATGATTCTAACTGAGTTCTGTCGTCTGGAGATCAGGCCTCATTCCAGGAGATCTCCAGACCCTGAAAGGGGAAAGTGGGGGTTCCACTCCTTTAGCTCTGGGTTGGGAACTACCTGTAGATTTGGGGGGTGGAGCCTGGGGAGGGTGGGGTTCAGGGAGGAGAGGGACCTCTGGAGGGTACAATGCCACACAGCCCACCCGCCAAAGCAGTGTTCCCTCTAAGCTGAGTTAGTGTGAGCTAGCCCGCAGTCTTTTAGCCTCCGGCTCACACATTTTTGTCTTGGCTCAGGAAGGAGGGCTCCAGAGCAAACGAATGCAGTAGCCGAATCGCTCGCTCACAACTTTAATGCCCAGCAGCTCACAAAGTAGAATTTTTGCTCACAAGACTCCACAGCTTATTATTTTTTTAAAGAGTTTTATTTAAAAATGTTCACATTGTCACTGATACATATCAGTCACATTGTCTTGCTTACAATGTTGTTGTTGTTCAGTCGCACAGTCGAGTCCGACTCTTCGCGACCCCATGGACCAGATCCCGCCAGGCCTTCCTGTCTTCCGCCGTCCTCTGAAGTTTGCTCAATTTCATGTTCGTTGCATCTATGACACTGTCTAACCATCTCATCCTTTGCCGTCCCCGTCTTCTTTGACCTTCAATACTGTGAGTCTTTTACAATGCTTGTTTTCGAACCAGGTATATAACCTATGCCATCTATCTCTAAACAAATCTTCGTCTTTTCCTTGTAAAATGAATGACAATTTATCCATCTCCGCTATATCCAACAACCTATGCATTAGACTCCAGAGCTTAGAGGGAGCATTGTTGACAACCCTATTCATCATTCCAAGGTAGATCAGCGCTTCTGCCACAGAAACGGGCACCGATGCCATACAGCATACCTCCCATTGTCACACCTGGCTCTTAGCAGGTAGAGCTGAAAGCGAAGATGGTTTGTAGGCAACAAGCGCAGATCTCCTACTTGCCGAAACTAGTGAGCAGTCTTGATCTCAGAAGCGGAGGAGCCAGGCAGGGAGCATCACCTGACCCACTCTGGCTTATTGTTCTAAGGAGGTTCGCTTGGGTGGCGCGGCCGCTCT
>NW_015171517.1:863100-883636 GCF_001447785.1 Gekko japonicus
ATTCCTGCCCACCATCCCTGAGGTCACTGGTTCAAGGCCCGCGGCGGGCTCTCGAGTGTTGGCACGCCCTCCTTTTAGGTAGGAATGTAGGAGTTGGTTAGGATTCCGTGGGTAGCCTTCGCTCCGTGCTAAGGCTGCCCTTTGTGCTTAGGAACGCCGCACCGCTACAGGCAGGGTAACAAGTAAACAAGCCTTTGTGAGGAATACCCGGCCCCGCTCACAAAGCAAATGGAAATGATTAATGGCGATCAAAGAAAGAAAAACAAGTATACAGGCAAGTTCGAACAGCGAAGGCTTTCTGCTGGGAATTTGAATAAGCGCCAGTGCCGAACGGGTGCTAAGACAGCAGTCTGGGCTGGAAACGGTAGGCTGAGAATTCGCCTGAAGAATTCGGCGTAGCTGCTTCTTTACATATGGGTCTTAAGGAGGGTTTCCAGCCTCCATGTGGGTCCTCGAGATCTGCTGCAATGACAACTGACCTGTAGATGACAGGGATCAATCCCAGAGGAGACAGGGTTGCCAGCCTCCAGGTGGAAACTGGAGAGCTTCTGGAATGACAACTGATCTCCAGAGTACATAAGTCACTTTTAAAAAAAAATTATGTTAAACATTTGTTCCACTTCTGGAGACAATGGCTGCTTCGGAAAGTGGACGGCATAGTATGATACCCAACCAAGGACCCTCCCCTTTCTAAAACCCAACCTCCCAGGCTCTAGCTTCAAATCTCCAGGCATTTCCAAAGCTGGAGTTGGCAACCCTACCGGGAGAAAAATAGCTTCTTTCGAGGGTGGACTCTATGGCATTACATACTGCTGAAGTCCCGCCCCTCCCTAAACCCCGCCTTCCCCAGGCTCCACCCCCAAAACACCAGGGATTTCCCAACCCAGAGTTTAAGCGATTTGAGCTGACATTTGAGGATAACCATGCAGTGCAGACTTGCTGGACTATTTCAGACTGTAAGCGGGCCATTTGTATGTTTTGAAGGCTTAAATGAAACAAAAACTCCCTGCACTTTGAAAACCAGCACGTCAAAGAGAAGGGCTAGACTATAATCACGTTACCCTGATGTGCTAGTTTTCTAAGAGCGTTGTTGCTACCAAGTTACACTTTAATGTACTATTTGAATCAAATGTAGAGGCGTCTACTTGGGCAAAACATCTGAGGAATGTTGCAGGAAGCGAAAGAGGACTGATGTAAGTTATCTCTTGCACGGCTCTATTTTTACACAATGGAGTATTTAAGCATGTATTTTAGATATTCTAAATTCCTACACCGTATTGCTGTATTGACTCTCACAGACTGTTATTGGGGTTTTTTTTAACAGTGCCTTGAAAGCCCTTCTAAGACTTAAATGGTCCTCCAAATGATGCTTGTGCTTGCAAGTGCCGAGAGAGAAAGTCAATAGTATGTACACTAGACATTAGAAACCCATTTGTTTCCAACATTTCCCCCTCTGTTTCTTAAGAAGACAGGGTGGATTCGGCTGCCCGAAAATACAGCGTTAACTTGAAGATGCCATCACCCAGATCTAATCAGCGCAAATTTGGATCGGAAATGATTCAGATTAGATTCTTTTTTCTAAGCATGAGTGGTAGCCCAGTTTTGAAGTTTTTTCTTCTACTGCTTTGAACCTTGATGGTGTGTACAATTGATACTGGAGATTTAAATGAAAAAAACTACACCTGTATGCAATGTTCCCTCTAAGCTGTGGAGTCTCGTGAGCAATTTTTCTGCTTTGTGAGCTACTGGCATTAAAGCTGTGAGCGAGCAATTTGGCTACTGCATAAATTAGTTGGCTCTGGAGCCCCATCCTTCCTGAGCTAAGACAAAAATGTTTGAGCCAGAGGCTAAAAAACTGTGAGCTAGCTCACACTAACTCAGCTTAGAGGGAACACTGCCTGTATGTGATTGAAAAAAGGTAGTCTCTGAAGAAGATATCTGAAATGAAGTATTTATCCGGAACCTTTGTAGGATAGATTTTGAATTTACTGGATTTTTTTTTTTTTGCATTCTTCATATAAATCCTTGGACCTTTCTTGAATGCCCTTAAATGGACTCGATTGTGTGACTGAACAACAACAAAAATATTGACACACTTGTTGACATTTTGCAAATACATATTGTCAATCTTGTAAAGTGATTATGTGAATAGAATTTACAATGCACGCAAATTAAGTTGTTTAACTTTATTAGCATTTGCATTTCACAGTCTTTGTTACATTTGTCATCACCCAGATTTAATCAGCCCAAATTTAGACCCCAGATTTCATCAACCCTAATTTGGATCCCAGATTTAATCAGCCCAAAATGTATCTCTTGCACCGAATGTAATCAGATTCAGACACATCCTTTCACGCAGACACATCCTGCAGGTAGGTGTGACTTCCCGAATACTTCTGCACATTCCAACTACATTCCTGGTGTTTGGCAATCCCCGAAGTTTGATTACAGTGATAAGAGAGGCCGCAGAAGTTTGTCTAATGTCATAGTGCACAGTTACGTTACACCTCCAAGCCGTTCCCAGTAGAGGTCACTATATAATGAGCAATTTGAACGGAATGGTTTGCCTGGGGAACTGATGTTTAGGCTCATTCTTTCCCAAACAGGCGTCATTCCTTGTTGCAACTCAAAATTATAAACGAATTCACTAGGCGAAGGTCCTGTTGATGTCTGTGGGGTCTACTTCTAAGAAAATGAGTTTCATATCAAAGCCTGGGAGATGATGACCAAAAAGAGGAATTAAATTTACCTGAAGCGGGGGAGAGGAAATGATAAAACTTTGTCACAAGAACATAAGAAGAGCCTTGCTGGATCAGACCAGTGGTCTGTCTAGTCCAGCCTCCTGTCTCACACAGTGGCCAACCGGTTCCTCTGGATGGCCAGCAACAGGGCACAGAGGCCGCCTTCCCCTGATGTTGCCTGCTGGCTCTGGGATTCAGAGGTTGACTGTCTCTGAATGTGGAGGTTCCCCTCAGTCACCGTGACTAGGAGCCACTGATAGAGTTATCCCCCATGAATCTTTCTAATCCCCTTTTAAAGCTGTTTATTCCTGTGGCCATCACTACATCCTCTTTAATCACTCTCCTGTCTCACACTGTGGCCAACCAGTTTGTAGTGGTTAAATGCACGGACTCTAATCTGGGAAAACTGGGTTTGATTCCCCACTCCTCCACTTGCACCTGGCTGGATGACCTTGGGCAAGCCGTAGTTCTGATAAAAGCTGTTCTTGAAAAAGAGCAGTTTCTGTCAAGAGCTCTCTCGGCCCCACCTACCTCACAGGGTGTCTGTTGTGGGGAGGGGAAGGGAAAGGAATTTGTAAGCTGCTCTGAGACACCTTCGGGTACTGAAGAGCGGGGTATAAATCCAATCTCTTCTTCTTCTCTTCATAGAGGGCCAGCAACAGGGCATATAGAGGCCGAGGCCTTCCCCTGATGTTGTCTCCTGGCTCTGGGATTCAGAGGATTAGTGCCTCTGAACGTGGAGGTTCCCCTCAGTCACCATGGCTAGGAGCCATTGATAGACTTATCCTCCATGAATCTATCTGACCCCCTCTTAGAGCTGTTTATTCCTGTGGCCCTCACGACATCCTCTGGCAGCGAATCCCACATTTTAATCACTCTTTGTATAGAGTGAAATCGACCCAGTCATATTTCCCCCATTTTCTTCTCTCTACTCAATGAAGTATAAAGGTAAAAGTAACGGTTCCCTTGCTCGAAAGCCAGTCGAATCCGACTCTAGGGTTGCGGTGCTCATCTCCGTTTCAAAGCCGAAGAGCCAGCGCTGTCCGAAGACGTTTCCGTGGTCATGTGGCCGGCATGACTAAACACCAAGGCGCACGGAACGCTGCTACCTTCCCACCAAAGTGGTACCTATTTATCTACTTGCAATTTCTTGCTTTCGAACTGCTAGGTTGGCAGGAGCTGGAACTAGATGAAGTATAGGGGTGCTTTACTCTGCTGTTGGTTTCGTGCTCAGTGAAGTCCCCAGGCCAGCGTGGTGTAGTGGTTAGTATGCTGCCCCAGCCAGCGTTTAAACTGTAGTTAAGTAGAACTGCCATATATATCTTTAAGAGCAGTGGCTCCTGGGAACTGAAGTCTTTAGTTAGACATCCCACAGCATCCGGCACTCAGAAAGGCGTATTATGATCTGGACAACCCAAGTTCCAAGCCCCACTCTGCCATGGAAGCTTGCTGGGTGACCTTGGGCCAATGACACACTCTTAGCCTAACCTACCTCACAAAAGGTTGCCAGCTCTGGGATGGGAAATCCCTGGAGGTTTTGGGGGCGGAGCCTGAGGAGGGCGGGACTTGGGGAGGGGAGGGACCTCAGTGGGGTATAATGCCCTAGAGACCATCTTTGAAAGCAGCCATTTTCTCCAAGGGAACTGATCTTTGTCGCCTGGAGACCAGCTGTAATTTCCGGAGATCTCCAGCCACCACCTGGAGACGTATATAAGTGGTGTAGTTTATCAAAAACATATAATGTTTCCTATGCAGATCAGTAACTCAAAAATACAAAATAACGGAACACACGGTCCAAATGCATAAATAACGTTCCGAAATAGTCCAAGTCAAGTTTCTCAAACAGTGAAAAGTCCAGACATCGATATTTACAATTCCTCTTCGCAAAACTCGTCTCGCCGCCGCTTGTGTATCCACTTGACGGCCCTGCTGGCTTCCAGTTGCCATATCGCATAGCTTCCTCAAAAGTGGAACACCAAAACTGCCCCATTACAATACTGTAGAATCATACAAAGCATTTTTTACATTCTTAATGTTCAGCAGACCAACTCCTGTGATTTGCATAGATTTCGATAAACCACACCACTTATATAAGTTCACATCATAATATTGTCTGTTGAATGTTTTTCGTTATTTTTGCACGGGTTTCATTTTTTGTTTAATTTACTCCCTTCTGTGCTTCTCTGCTGTTTGGACCATCTGGAAGGTCGGTACTTCAGCAGTTTGAGACCCGAGTGCCGCATGACAGAGTGAGCTCCCGTCTCTGGCCCAAGCTCCTGCCAACCTAGCCGTTTGTAAGCAAGAAATTGCAAGTAGATAAATAGGTACTGTGTTAAGTATGCAACTCAACAATGAAGTAAGTAACAAGTGAATCAGCTTTATTAAGAACGAGAACTTCCAAAGATCACGCAGCATCAGACGACACATGACAAAGACAGTGGAGCACAGCTCCTTTTAAACTCTCCCGGGCTGGTGTAGCCACGCCCTCACATAGTTAAGGTCCAATCATATTAGAGAGATAACAACCAATAAACACAGTTCCCTCCAGCACAGTTCTCTTACATCTGATCGGTTACAGATCATGCTTCAGCCAATGGTGTTGTTCAAGATTAGAATCCGTCTGAGGTCTCAAGCTTAACATGGTTTAAGATATGGTGAAGACACAACATACTGCTTCAGTGGGAAGGTAACAGCGTTCCGTGCGGCTCAGCATTTAGTCATGCTGGCCACATGACCACGGAAACGTCTTTGGACAGCGCTGGCTCTTTGGCTTGGAAATTGAGATGAGCACCACACCCTAGAGTCAGATTCGACTGGCTTTCGAGCAAGGGAAACCCTTACCTTTACCTTTAGCTCTTCATTGGGGAGAAAAGCAGTGTATAAATGCAGTAAAACAAATTAATGCATTATTTCTATGACCTTTTTTGGGTTCTGTTTGACCTATCTCACCCTTATTAATGCACCTATTGGTTAAGTTAACCTCAGCACCGATGTGCCGTCTTGCAACTCTTTTCTAATTTAACACCTAGAATATGTTTCGATGCAGAATCAAATACAGCGAAGAAAATAAGATGAATAAAAGATAAGCATATAAATTATGTAACATGGCCTATGTATAATTGAATGTATATATTACATTCATATACGTGCCGGTCATGACTAATCTTGCGTTCACCAACAGAAACACACATGAACCCAAATGAAGCTGCCTTCTACTGAATCCGGCCATCGGTCCATCAAGGTCAGTATCGTCCACTCAGACTGGCGGTGACTCTCCAGGGTCTCCGGCTGAGGTCTTTTACATCACCTACAGCCTGGTTTTCTAACAGATAATTTTTATTCATTTTTATAAACAGCAAAGATTTACAAGGTAAGCATGAGCATAGTCAGCTCTCAATGGCTTCATACATTTCGTACAATTTGTCGGTATTATACAGTTTGAAAATTACCATAGATGCAGAGTGTTTATTACATCAGGTACTGTTTCTTTGGTAGATAGATGTACTAGTATGGGGTACCATATGTATACAATGTCATCCTGACCACCTCTAGATAGATTTTGTTTCAGAGTATCTGAGATTTTCTCCATTATACAAAGGTTCCACAGCCTGGTTTTTTAACTGGAGATGCCAGGAGTTGAACCTGGGTCCTTCTGCAGGCAAGGCAGAGGCTCTTCCACTGAGCCGCAGCCCCTCCACTGAGCCACAGTGTGATGTAGTGGTCCTCATGTCCTCAGACTAGAACTTGGTAGATCTGGGTAAAAATCCCACCTTCACCATCAGTCTTTGGGCCAGTCACTTCTCTTTCAGCCCAACCTCCCTCATGGGGTTGTTATGAAGATAAAATGGAGGCGGGAACCAATAATGGGTTTAAATTACAGGTGGAAAGGTACTGGCTGGATATTGTTTTTTTCGGGGGGGGGGATTACAATAAGAGTAGTTCAGCAGTCAAATTGGCTGCCTCGGGAGGTGGTGAGCTCCCCCTCGCTTGCAGTCTTCAAGCAGCCGCTGGACAAACTCTTGTCAGGGATGCTCTAGGTTGATCCTGCACTGAGCGGGGGGTTGGACTAGATGGCCTTTATGGACCCTTCCAACTCTGATTCTGTATGAGGCCTTCAATCTGAGGAAAGCTGGAATAAAAATGTAAAATAATATTTACAGTCAGAGGTCATTTCGGGGGGGATCGCAGTTCCCCCGGGTGAGGTACGGGGGGTGGGGCACTGACGAAGCCCTGCCCCCTGCTTCCGGCCGCCCCGCTTCCGGCCCTCATTCAGCCAGGAGGAGGCAGGAGAAGAGGGAGGGTAAGTTGCTTCCTCCCTGCCTCTCCCCACCCCTGCCTGCCTGGGGCCAGGGAGGGCCTTCGCGGGGCTTCCTCGCACTCCCGCCGGCCTTGCAGGTCCACCACTGGGCCCCTCATGGGGCTCGGCAGTGGAGCTGCAAGGCCAGCGGCGGCCGGGACCGTTGGGAGCGGGGTGTGTGGCCTTATGACACACTTCCGGTGATGTCAGGGGGTGTGGCATATGCTAATGAGTTATGCTAATGAGTTCCTCCAGCTCTTTTTCTACGAAACGACCCCTGTTTACAGTTAATAGACATGAGCAAACATCTCACAATCTGTGTTGTAATAACCTGGGGGGGGGTAGATTAATGAATTGGCAATTTTTTTAAAAAATCAATCAATTTTCCCTTAGGTATGATTGGAAGCTCGGATCCGGCATGCCACCGGGAGGAGGTTTTCCTTTCTTTCATTTGAATATTTATTTCTTTTTCCACAAGCAGGTACAAGCCGGATGATCTCACGTGAGTGAAGCACAGGAGGTCAACACGGAGTATTTCTGTCTCCCAGATGGCAGGAATCTTTGCATAACCAGAGGTCATTTCGGGGGGGATCGCGGGGGATTGCAGTTCCCCTGGGTGAGGTACGGGGGGTGGGGCACTGACGAAGCCCTGCCCCCTGCTTCCGGCCGCCCCGCTTCCGGCCCTCATTCAGCCAGGAGGAGGCAGGAGAAGAGGGAGGGTAAGTTGCTCTTGCAGGTCCACCGCCGGGCCCCTCATGGGGCTCGGCAGTGGAGCTGCAAGGCCGCCGGCGGCGGCTGGGACCATTGAGGGCGGGGTGTGTGGCCTTATGACACACGTCCGGTGATGTCAGGGGGTGTGGCCTTATGACACACTTCTGGTGATGTCAGGGTATGTGGCATATGCTAATGAGTTCCCCTAGCTCTTTTTCTACGAAACGACCCCTGTGCATAACAATAAATTATCTGAGAACAATTTTAATAGAAAGGACACCTGCTCCTTAGCCCAATTCAATTACACTTTTATAGGGTCGGACCTGAACCCCCATTAAGTGAAGCTCACAAGATGGAACTTTACCGCCTCACTATTCCAGCTGCAGCCAGCTGTGCTCTCCTTTATCATCAGCCCCGACCGTCAAGAGCTTGAGCGTGACTCCGGACGTCACCTTGCCTACGAAGGCCCAGGTAACGAAGGTTGCCAAGATGGCGTTTCTCCAACTACGCCAGGTTAGGCAACTGGCTCCCTACCTGTCTCACCCCAATCTGGCCACAGTAATCCATGCAACGTTCACTTCCAGGATAGATTACTGCAATTCGCTCTATGCGGGCCTACCCTCGTGCCTGACTTGGAAGCTCCAAGTGATCCAGAATGCGGCTGTGCAGGTCCTAACAGGGACCCCTCAGGTGGCACATATACAACCTGTGCCGCACAAGCTGCACTGGCTTCAAGGTTCTAGTTTTGACCTTTAAGGCCCATAGTGGTCTGGGACCCATGTATCTTCCAGACCGCCTCTTTCAATATGCCCTGGGAAGAGCAGGGCTTTTTTTTGTAGAAAAAGCCCAGCAGGAACTCATTAGCATAATAGGCCACACCCAATAGCAGAAACTCATTAGCATATCAGGCCACAGCCCTGACAGCACAGCTCATTAGCATATTAGGCCACACACCCATGTTACCAGAAGTGTGGTCATCCAGCCACGCCCGCCTTTTGCTTGTTATTCTGTTTACCTTGTTTGTGGTCAAAACCCAGGGCATTTTTGGTAGCAGGAACTCCTTTGCATGTTAGGCCACACACCCCTAATGTAGCCAATCCTAATGAGTTTCTGCTGTTGGGTGTGGCCTATTATGCTAATGAGTTCCTGCTGGGCGTGGCCAACTTGGGAGCCAGCCGGAACTCCGTTCCTGTGCGTTCCTGCCCCAAAAATAGCCCTGGGGAAGAGCATTACAATCTGGAAATAAGAACCTCCTGGTGGTCCCTGGCCTGAGAGAGATCCAGCTGTCCTTGGCCAGAGCCTTTTCAGCCTCTTCACATGAAACATCGTCTGGACCTCATTTTTCGGAGCAAATATAAATTACGTCAGACTCCGCTTTGGCACTGCAGCAGAGGCAAATATGTAAGATTTTTCTCCCCCCACTTCAAAACTGATCACCATCCTTATCCAAAGCTCTCAGTTCATCGCATGACGTATTTCTTAGCTATTTATGGCCTCATCCTGAAGACTTTCCTGAGGGAATATATATTTCTGCATACAGCACACTCGACAGACCGTTAATTAAAAATACTTGAGATGTTTTTCTTCAGAATTTCAATTTTGATGTGTGTGTTTTTTTACTTGCGTTGTCAGTTGAGGGCAGGCGCAT
Organism: Gekko japonicus; assembly: GCF_001447785.1. Lineage (NCBI taxonomy): Eukaryota > Metazoa > Chordata > Lepidosauria > Squamata > Gekkonidae > Gekko > Gekko japonicus. The sequence continues at coordinate 872,498 of NW_015171517.1, forward strand.
TTAGGGACAACCAGAATACTTTAGTGAGGTAATATATTTTCCTAGATAGTCTAGTCTACTAAATATTTAAGATTTCCCCTTCAAAGTAGGTTGCCATCTTTCACTGAAATGCAGAGATAAGGGTATGTGCAAGTGTGTGTCTGTGTCTGTGTCTCACTGTATCTAATTCCAGTGGGCTGACGTTCATAAAGGTAAAAGGTAAAGGTTCCCTTGCTCGAAAGCCAGTCGAATCCAACTCTAGGGTTGCGGTGCTCATCTCCGTTTCAAAGCCGAAGAGCCAGCACTGTTCGAAGACATTTCCATGGTCATGTGGCCGGCATGACTAAACACCGAGGCGCAGGGAACGCTGTTACCTTCCCACCGAAGCAGTACCTATTTATCTACTTGCAATTTCTTGCTTTCGAACTGCTAGGTTGGCAGGAGCTGGAACTAGAGATGGGAGCTCACTCCGTCATGCGGCACGCTCGGGTCTCGAACTGCTGAACTAGCGACCTTCCAGGGCCTGCAGTTCAGTGTCTTAACCACTTGAGCTGTGGGCTGACGTTCATGCAGATCACAAAATCCACACAAATGGGGGCTTACCATGATGCCTATGATTCAGGATTCTGCAAGCCAGGTAGATCCCAGGGTTGCCAAATTCCAAGTGGGGCCTGGAGATCTCCTACTATTACAATTGATCTCCAGACAATAGAGATCAGTTCTCCTGGAGAAGATGGATGCTTTGGAGAGTGGATTCTGTGGCATTGTACCCCCCTGAGGTCCCCCCCCCCCGGCTCCAAAACCGCAGGAATTTCCCAACCTGGATCTTGCAGCCCTACCACCCCATCCCCTGCCAGTGGCCGGGGGGACCTGGCAACCCTACGTGGCACCCATGAGACTCATATTGGTGACCCCTAGTCTAGGTGAGCTCCTGTCTCTAGTTCTAGCTCCTGCCAACGTAGCAGTTCGAAAGCAAGAAATTGCAAGTAGATAAATAGGTACCACTTCGGTGGGAAGGTAACAGCGTTCCGTGCGCCTTGGGGTTTAGTCATGCCGGCCACATGACCACGGAAACGTCTTCGGACAGCGCTGGCTCTTCGGCTTGGAAACGGAGATGAGCACCGCAACCCTAAAGTCAGATTCGACTGGCTTTCGAGCAAGGGAACCTTTACTTTACTTTAGTCTAGGAAATAGCACAGGTATAAGAGTTAACCTCCCATCTCCCCTCAATCTATACCACCCCACATCTGCTTTAGTGGCCCAAATAACACACCTGGGTTCCGGAAGGGGTCTTTTCCAGCTCTGTCACCTGAAATCCTTTAGCTGGTAGTGCTGGAGGATTATGCTTGGAAACTTATGTAAGGGCTCTGTCGCTACTGTGGTCGATGGGGGTCAACGCATGTTGAAATCGATAAACTGTGTATTGCCATGAACTTGAATGAAAAAAAGAATCCACCAATAAGAATGTTTTAAAGACTGGTGCAATCGTGCCAGTTTGGTGTGGTGGTTAAGTGCGTGGACTCTAATCTGGGAGAACTGAGTTTGATTCCCCACTCCTCCACTTGCACCTGGCTGGATGACCTTGGGTAAGCCGTAGTTCTGATAAGAGCTGTCCTTGAAAAAGAGCAGTCTCTGTCAAGAGCTCTCTCAGCCCTACCTACCCCACAGGGTGTCTGTTGTGGGGAGTGGAAGGGAAAGAAGTTTGTGAACCTCTCTGAGACACCTTTGGGTAGTGAAGGGCGGGGTATAAATCCAATCTCTTCTTCTCTTCTTCTTCTTTCTATAGTTAGTATTACACAGCCCTAGTCCCTAGACTTCAGGGATGGGCCATCACTCATCGTGGAGGGTATCGGCTATGTAGCTAAAAGGCCCCAAGTTCAATTCCCAGCATCTCCAGCTAAAAAACAGATACCAAAACTTCTGCCTGAGAATCTGGAGAGTCCAGGGATGCCAGCCTCCAGGTGGGACCTGGGGATCCCCCAGAATTACAGCTCATCTCCAAACTACAGAGATCAGTTCCCCTGGAGAAAGAGGATGCTTTGGAGAGTGGACTCTATGACATTGTACCCCAGTGAGGTCCTCCTCAGCTCCATCCCCAAATCTCCAGGAGTTTCCCAACCTGGAGCTGGCAACCCTAGGAGAGTTGGCGCTGGTCAAAGTACAGAATACTGACCTTGATAGACCAAGGGTCTGATTTAATATACGACAGCTCTAGGTGCTCAAGAGGTAGAGCTTCCAAACCCTCAAGACAGGGCAGGAGACCCCCTGCCATGAGCTCTCGTGGCCCACTGCTGCTCTAAGGGTGGTGGTGGGGAAATGTTTAAAAAACGGGCAGCCCTTGCAAATGTGATGGCATCCCTCCCAGAGAAAACCCAGAGACAACAGTGGTAACTCTAGGAATCACCAAAAACACTGGTTTTACTGCAGCGGTAGTAGCATAAATGGGATTTTGTGGAGCTCTCCTAGAGTGAGGGCACGTATGTCCCACTGGCACCAGTGACCCTTCCATATCCAACCCAATTATATATATTAAAAAAACCTTGTAATAAAATGTAGATTGTTATTTTTAAAAAAACACCCTTGTAATAAAATGTAGATGGTTATTTAAAGCTGGAGCTGCGGTGGCTCAGGTGGTTAAGACACTGAACTGCAGGCTGTGGAAGGTCGGTAGTTCAGCAGTTCGAGACCCGAGTGTGCCGCATGACGGAGTGAGCTCCCGTCTCTAGTTCCAGCTCCTGCCAGCCTAGCAGTTCGGTACCACTTTGGTGGGAAGGTAACAGCGTTCCGTGCGCCTTGGTGTTTAGTCATGCCGGCCACATGACCCCAGAAACGTCTTCGGAGAGCGCTAGCTCTTCGGCTTTGAAACGGAGATGAGCACCGCAACCCTAGAGTCGGATTCGACCGGCTTTCGAGCAAGGGAACTTTTACCTTTACCTTTTTAGCAGCAGAAAAGAGCAAGAGTCCAGTAGCCCCTTAAAGACTAACAAAATATGTGGCAGGGATGAGCGTTCGTGAGTCACTGCTCACTTCCAAGATGGGTAGCCGTATTAGTCTGTCTGTAGCAGCAGAAAGGTTATCTGCGGTGGTTCAAGTGGTTAAGACACTGAACTGCAGGCTATGGAAGATCGGTAGTTCAGCAGTTCAGGACCCGAGTGTGCCGCATGACGGAGTGAGCTCCCGTCTCTAGTTCCAGCTCCTGCCAACCTAGCAGTTCGAAAGCAAGAAATTGCAACTGGATAAATAGGTACCACTTCAGTGGGAAGTTAGCAGCGTTCCGTGCGCCTTGGTGTTTAGTCATGCCGGCCACATGACCACGGAAACGTCTTCGGACAGCGCTGGCTCTTCGGCTTTGAAACGGAGATGAGCACCGCAACCCTAGAGTCGGATTCGCCTGGCTTTCGAGCAAGGGAACCTTTACCTTTATTTATTTAAAGCTACTTCAGGTTTCAGAAGGTGTCTGTTGTTGACTTACTGTGGGAAAATGTAGAGTGAACCTTCTTGCTATTCGAAAACTGCTGGACTGAAGTGCGGTTATCTCCTTGGTTACCAAACAATTCCAGGCCAGTGCGGGTCATTTCCAAGCATTGGCGCTTTTTTCCTCCTGAAGTGTTGCATGTTGGAACACCGGAACAGTGTTTAGTCAGAGATTCTGGGAAAATACACCTGCCGGGGGAGGAGAAAGTATAGGAGCAAGTCCTTCTTCCCTTTGACTTCCCACCTAAAATGACAGATGTGTCTACCAGAGAGTCAAAAGTCGATCAACCATCTGTCTTTCCTTTCTCTTCTCCTTCCCGATTCTTCAGGCTGTCAGAATATGGGTTACGGAATTGAAAGCTTGGATTCTATTAACTAATTCTATTAACTAATGGGAGCCAGTTTTGTGTAGTGGTTAAGTGCGCGGGCTCTAATCTGGGAGAACCAGGTTTAATTCCCCACTCCTCCACTTGCACCTGGCTGGATGACCTTGGGCAAGCCATAGTTCTGACAAGAGCTGTCCTTGAAAGGGCAGTTCTTGAAAGAGCTCTCTCAGCCCCAACTGCCTCACAGAGTGTCTGTTGTGGGGAGGGGAAAGGAAAGGGGTTTGTAAGCCACTCTGAGACACCTTTGGGTAGTGAAGGGTGGGGTATAAATCCAATCTCTTCTTCTTCTTCTTCTAATTCCATGTGTGCTAAGTTCTCTCTGCTATGAACCACACTCCTGCCTCTATTAAAACTTCCATTGGTGCAGAGGCCCATTGAAAGCCATGGTCTTGAACAAATGGAAGAGGAAGCATGCACGGCACTTGTCTGTAGGGTCCAAGCTACTTCGGGGTGTGCCAACAGGCCACCACGTCCAACCCCCTGTTCAATGCAGAAATCAAAGCCCAAAGAGAGAACCCCCCCAATTGATGATTGTCCACAGAGGTCATTTCGGGGGGGATAGCGGGGGATCGCAGTTCCCCCGGGTGAGGTATGGGGGGCGGGGCACATGACGAAGCCCCGCCCCCCGCTTCCGGCCGCCCCGCTTCCGGCCCTCATTAAGCCAGGAGGAGGCAGGAGAAGAGGGAGGGTAAGTTGCTTCCTCCTTGCCTCTCCCCACCCCTGCCTGCCTGGGGCCAGGGAGGGCCTTCGCGGGGCTTCCTTGCACTCCCGCCGGCCTTGCAGTTCCACCGCCGGGCCCCTCATGGGGCTGGGCAGTGGAGCTGCAAGGCCGGCGGCGGCCGGGACCATTGGGGGCGGGGTGTGTGGCCTTATGACACACTTCCGGTGATGTCAGGGGGTGTGGCATATGCTAATGAGTTATGCTAATGAGTTCCCCTAGCTCTTTTTCTACGAAATGACCCCTGATTGTCCAGCTTCTTCTGGAAGACCTCCAGTGAAGGGAAAGCCCACCACCTTGTAGCTGAGTTGGATCCATTGCCAAATGGCTCTCAGCACTAGGAAATTTCTCTTGATCTTCTGCCTTCCTGTAACTTAAGTCCTTTAAATATAGCTTTCCCTCCTGGGCCTGCACAGAACAAGCCTTTTGTGTGACTGAAGTTCATGTGTCCTTCCCACAACCTGCTCAATCTTCTCTGGAGAGCCAGTTTGGTGTAGTGGTTAGGAGCATGGCCTCTAATCTGGGAGAACTGGGTTCGATTCCCCACTCCTCCACATGCAGCTGCTGGTGTGACCTCGGGCCAGTCACAAGTTCTTTCAGAGCTATTCTCTCAGGAGCAGTTCTCGAAAGAGCTCTCTCAGCCCCACCTACCTCACAGGGTGTCGGTTGTGGGGAGGGAAAGGGGAAGGAGATAGTAAGCCACACTGAGACTCCTTTGGGTAGTGAAGGGCAGGGTATAAATCCAATCTGCTCCTCCTCTTCTTTATTCTGGCTAAGCATACCCAGTTCTTTCGGCCTTTTTCAGTAGAGCCTATTCTCCAGAACCCTAAACTTCTTCACTGTCATCCTCTGAACCTCTTCCAATTTGTCTACAAATTTGCCCCCCTTCTGTTCCTATATTGCTTCCAAAATGCAGTGCTCTAGGGTGAGAGGAGCTATGGTATCCAGAAGACTGCAGGTTCAATCCCAGGCATCTCCAGTTGCAAGGACCAGGTAGGTGGTGATGTGAAAGACCTCTGTCAGAGACCCTGGAGAGCTGCTGCCAGTCTGAGTAGACCAGGGGTGTCGAACTCATTTGTTATGAGGGCCGGATCTGACATAAATGAGACCTTGTTGGGCCAAGCCACATGTGTCATAAAACGTAATGCCAGGTGGTGGAGATATAAACTTTATAAAGGACACAAACACAAAGGGTGTTTTTTTAACTTAAAATAAAAACATGCTTAAAACATTAGCACTCTTGCAATATTTTGTTTATGTAACAGTGTCTGATGACTGACACCTCTTGCTCACAGGGTGTCTGTTGTGGGGAGGGGAAATGGATTGTAAGCTGCTCACAGGATGCAAACAAGCACCCAACGGCGCATGCGCACGAAGAGGAAAGCAAAGTTCCGTTGCTCCGCAGAATCGCGCATGCCGTTGGTGAGATCGCGCCGCGCTGCTTCTTTGCCGCGCTGCAGGATCTTCGTGTGATCACCACCTCGCCCCTACCAACGGGACCTCAACGGGACCTGTGATCGGGCGGCCGCGCGTTATTTTCCTCCGGGCCAAACTGCCACTCCACGCCCCCCCCCCCCCCCTTTACGGCCCGTGTGACTGGGACCTTTGTTCCATGTTTTTGTCACATGATGTTAATCAAAAAAAATAAATGAAATGTTTTATTCTCTCTGAAGGACTGCAAGATTCATTCCAAATTCCGCCCCACAGAACCCACAAGCTGAGGTTACGTTACATCTACAGCAAGTTGGGCCATACGTAACATTTAGTTGATCTCAGATAGCCAGTCTAGATGATATTGACCTTGATAAAGCAGTGATATGACCAGGGGTCATTTCCAGCAGGAGCGCACAGGAGCGGAGCTCCGACAGTAAAGAGCCCAGGGGGCGGGCACATGCAACAAGCCCCACCCCCTGCTCCCAGCAGCCCTTAGTCAGAGCAAGAAGCAGCCAGGTAAATTGCAGATCCCCCCCAACCCCCCCGGTCCAAAACAGTCCAGTGGCGTGGTGGGTGTTGCATTCTGACACACTTCCAGTGATGCCAGGGTGTGTGGCATATGCAAATAAGTTATGCTAATGAACCCCTGCACCTCTTTTTCTATAAAATGACCCCTGGATATGACTTACTGTCAGGCAGTTTACCTAATCTGGATGGCCCAAGATTTCAGAAGCGAAGCAGGGTTAGCTCTGGTTCGTCCTTGGATGGGAGACTGTCAAGGAAGTCCAGGGTGACTACGTAGAGGCAAGCAATGACAAAACACCACTCAATGTCTCTTGCCTTGAAAATGCTATCGGTTGACGGCACTTTCCACCACCAAAGCAACGTCATGTGTTCATGTGGGTTTCCATAAGGCCTCCTAGCCAAGCATGGAGAATGTCTCCTAGACAGGCATCACATGCTTTCCAACTATTCAGGGACCTTTTGCCCTTGCAGTTCCATGTGTCAGATTATTATTTTTTTACATTTAACTGTTCATGTAGACAAGCATTTACAGATCTGTCTTCGTACCAAACAGCAAGTTGGCTCACTGCACCCGAAAGACATTCTCTGAAAAATTATGCAGGTAGACGGCAATTTTTTTAACCTTACTTGAATGGCTGTGATAACAAGCCCTGCTAAGTAGTGGGTTAATTATTGATCAAATTAACGAGAGCTAAAAGATGCAGGCGAGACTGCCCTTTCCCCCTTTTTTGTTGTCGTTCTACAGTTATGGCTCTCCATTCAAATTCCACCCCATGCAAAGTGTTGCTAACAACATTCTATTTCCAATTCTAATGGGCCGCAACTGTAGCACGGGCCTGGGCGCCGAACAGAAAGCGTTCCGTTTGGGAAACAGGCTCCGGTTCGTTCACGTATAACCTGGGGTTCCCAGGTGAACAAGCGACTCTCAGAAAACATTACTTTATTGCTGTGTCAAGGGTCAGCCGTGTTTGGCAAAGAAACGGTGTGTTTTCAAGATCTGCAAACCAAACGACCTCCTCCCCGAAAGCTCTAAATGGCTCGTGCAGTCAGTGGCGAAACATAGACCTGCAACAGATATTACAAAGCCCTGAAGCTTATCAAACATGTGCTTATTGTGGGGTAAAGAGCAACCAGACTAGCAACCTGTATCCCTCCCAGAGGAGTTGGACAGTTCTAGGACTGTGGTTGCCAACCTCCAGGTGGGACATGGAGATCTCCTGGAATTACAACTGATTTCCAGAACTGAACGGTTCCCCTGGAGAACGTGATTGCTTTTGTGGGTGGACCCCGTGACATTCTATCCTGCTGCGGTCCCATCCCAGGTTCCACCTCCAATACCTTTAGGAATATCCCAACCCAGAGTTTGCAACTAGGTTTGCCAGGTCCCTCCTGGCAACCCGTGGGGAAAGGGGGGGGACTTGCCAGGAGTGGGAGAGAGGTCGAGGCAGTGTCACCAGTGACATGTCTACATAACGTCTGGCATGTACAGGAACTGACATCATGTCGTAGGGTTGCCAGGTCCTACCTGTGATCCTGCAGGGGCCTCCCGGGCCCTGCCTGGGATCTTCTGCTGCATGCAAAGCATGTGTGGCACGATGACATCACACGGAAGTGACGTCATCACATCACCAACATCGGGGGGGATGCTCTAGTTTTTGGACAAAACTCTTCTTTTTTTGCCTTCAAAACCATAGTTTCCCCAAAAACTAGAGCATCACCCCCAACGTCAGCAACGTGATGACGTCACTTCTAAGTGGCGTCATCATGTCGGGGACGTCACGCAGCGACGTCAATCAATCAATCCGTTTATTTCTACAGTCCTTAGCCCAGTCATACAAAAAGAAGTGCGCCTTTACAATATTCCGGGATTTTACACCCAGCGACGTCTCTGTTTCAGGGGTGGGGTTTCCCCCACCAGCCAGCTGGACGGCGGTGGATCACAGCCACAAAAATTGGGGGAACCCCCACCCAGACTGGGAGTCCTGCAGCCTTATCATGCCATGACATCAGTGTCACACTCTGGTATTTGGACAAAAAGCTATGATACCATCAGGGGTCATTTCCTGCAGGAGCACACAGGAGCGGAGCTCCAGCAGTAAAGAGCCCAGGCGGCGGGCACATGCAACAAGCCCCACCCCCTGCTCCCAGCAGCCCTCAGTCAGAGCAAGGAGCAGCCAGGTAAGCTGCAGAGCAAGGTATGCTAATGAGTTATGCTAATGAGCTCCTGCACCTTTTTTTCTATGAAATGGCCCCTGGATACCATAGAGTTTTCCCCATATACCAGAGCCGGAAGTGACATTAGCATGTTGCTGGCAACAAAGCCTGGGCCTCCCTCTCTCTCCTGATAACCCCCCCCCCCTCCAGCTAATTAGGGACAGGGCCTGGTGGCAAAGGATTCCCACCTCCATCAGAGGGTCTGACAACCCTATTTTGCAACTTTAGCGAGGTCCCAGGAGTGACTGAGGGCCTAACTACACTTTACATTGCATGTGGACTTAACAGGGCAAATAGTGACTCTGTTAGGTCAAGAAAACATTGTGCAAAGGAAGACTTAAGTTCCTTCTCTACATGCACCTCCAAAATCTCCAGTCATTTGCCTAGGCAGTGCTGGGAACCCTATACACCATACTATTTAGAATCATTGCTAGTATCTCCAAAAGGACATTGCAGTGCTGGAAAAAGTACAGAGGAGGACAACCAAAATTATTAAGGGGTTGGAGCACCTTCCCTATGAGGAAAGGTTGAAGAGCTGGGGACTTTACAGTTTAGAAAAGGGACGACTAAGGGGGAATATGATAGAGGTTTATAAAATTATGCACGGCGTGGAGAGAGTTGACAAAGAGAACTTTTTCTCCCTCCACCAAAATACTAGAACTCGCAGGCATCCAACGAAGCTGAAGGGCAGTAGGCTCAGGACGGACAAAAGGAAATACTATTTTATTTATTTATTTATTTATACATTCAATTTATATACCGCTCCAACCCCGAAGGGTCTCTGAGCGGTTTACACACAAGTTCCAAATTCAATTTCCCTATCTAAGGCCACATATTACAGGGGACGGGGCTACCTACCGGCACCCAGGTGACAGGGCTTGCTGTTTTTTTCGGCTCCTTCTTCCAGGCGGTCTTCGGGTGTTGGCGTTCAGACTCTGGTGTCTTGGAGTAGGTCTTCCTGTCCGGTGGTTTCTTCTGGCGGGCCTGTCCTGGTGCGTGGTTTGTGTTCGCCACAGCCCCGGCCAACGTCCATTTCCGGCTCTGCCGTGCCTGCGCCGACACGTCTGTCTTTCTTTCTTTCTTTCTTTCTTTCTTTCTTTCTTTCTTTCTTTCTTTCTTTCTTTCTTTCTTTCTTTCTTTCTTTCTTTCTTTCTATATATTACTGCTTTCGAACCGCTGGGTGGGCGGGAGCTGGGACTAGGGCCGGGAGCTCACCCCGGCTGCGGTGGGTTTCGAACCGCCGTAGTGGCTGTTCATTGATGTTACCAGCCTGCGCTACCGCTCCCACGGGGTTATTAAAATGTGGAATTCGCTGCCAGAGGGTGTTGTGATGGCCACAGAAATAAACAGCTTTGAAAGAGGAGTAGATAGATTCATGGAGGGTAGGTCTATTGATGGCTACTAGCCATGGTGGCTGAGGGGAACCTCCACATTCAGAGGCACTAAACCGCTGAATCCCAGAGCCAGGAGGCAACATCAGGGGAAGGCCTCGGTCTCCGTGTGTTGTTGTTGGTCCTCCAGAGGAACTGGTTGGTCACTGTGTGAGACAGGATGCTGGATGAGATGGTCTATTGGTCTGATCCAGCAGGGCTCTTCTTATGTTCTTATTGCTGCATGTTTTCCCCCTCACTCAGTAGGCTAGGAATAAGGACACAGCCTGTTACCAAACAGGCCTTCTTGGTCCACCTTTGTCAGGTTGTGGACCACATCTGTGTCTGCCCTAGTACTGGCTTTGGTAAAGGGGAGGTGGGATTTGTCTCTGGCTCCCATTGCTGTCGGGACCCTGCTAAAAGAAAGAGAATGTTGAAAACCAGTTTTCCCACTGGTGCAAAAGGAAAGAGGGTGTTCCCTTTGACCACCAGAAAGTGTATCCTGGAGATCATGGGACTTGCCCGAACAAAAAGCAATGTGTAACTGGAGCTGTAAGGCAGGAAACTGGGCCAGACTGAATTAAAAAGTTGGCTGGAAGAGAGAATTCCCATTAGCTTTTATGCTGTATTAGTCAGTTCCCAACACACTTACTGTCACTCTTGAATGTGCGCAGACACATTTGCACTGTGGTTGCCAACCTCCAGTTGGTTGTATCAGTGTAAAGACACTCTGTGAATGAATTACGAACAAAAGCAGAAAGATTAATTTGTACAAAACAATTCAAACAGTTTTAAACCTTTGTTAAAGTTCAACAAACCCTTATATATTCTTAAAGAGCTAGGATCAAAAAGTACTTGATACAAAGGGAAAACTGTAAATGAAGTCCACAAATCCTTTGTATAAAAAACTTCAGGAGAACAAGGTTCTATGTCTTGCAGGAGTAGCAGCTATACACGGCTGGCTTCACTTCCGCGTTCACGTTTTGCTTCTTCAGATAGCTGGTACTCTTTAGCTGTGAAACTGAAAATATACTTCTAT
>NW_015171517.1:884131-912582 GCF_001447785.1 Gekko japonicus
AATAAGTTGTGGTGGTGATAAGGCTATACCTATGGCCCATCACTAATACCAGGAGTCCAATTATAAGTTGACAAGGAAACAACATCTGGTTTAATTATATGGATACTAGAATTCTGTAACAGGTCTTTGAATGTGTGTCTAGAATATATAGATAATAGTGACCACTGAGGAAGGCCCTTAGGGGCCGAAACGCGTATGGTCTTTGGTTGTAAAGTTTTTACCCATCATTTGTATGTAAAGTGGACAAGCTTTTACAGTCTGATTTTAGACAAAGCAATTTTTAATCAGGAAAGTTTTAACACGTGTACACCTTAATAAATATTTGTACTTTTTCATATATATGGTTTAGCTTAGCCCTATTTGGTTCGTAGTCATACCCCGGGTTGAGTCCCCCCCCTTTTTTTCTAATTTAAAGATCCACCTGTGTTCCTGGTGAAGTAATTCCTTAATAGCCAATGGACGTTTTGAGTCTGCAACAAAGAGCACACCACATCTAAACTGGTCTTTGTGGTTTTGAGAGGCAAAATGCTCTGTGAGTGGGGCTTCCCTTGTTGGTCGTTTATTTCTTGTGATGTGTTCCATAATTCTTAATTTCAATGGTCTGGTGATACTTCCAATGCAGAACTTTAAACAATCACACTGAATAAAATACACAACAAAGGCACTTTCACAGGTAGAACTTGCATTATTATAAACAGTTATACCATTTAAGGTGAAATTGTCACTTTCCCACATTGTCTTACAGGCTTTACGTTTTAAACAGCGTCTGTGTCCTTTGGACTGTGTCCTAACCTGTGCGTACTCCCTTATATCCAATCTATGATGTCTTTAAGGGATTTAGTCCTCCTATAACCTATCCTGGGTGGAAGTTGGCACCCTTCAATATCTCCAAGTAGTGGCCAGTATTTGGTGATAATCCTTTTTGATAGAAAAGCAGGGCTTTTTTGGTAGAAAAAGCCCAGCAGGAACTCATTAGCATAATAGGCCACACCCAACAACAGAAACTCATTAGCATATCCAGCCACACCCATGAGAGCATAGCTCATTAGCATATCAGCCGGCACCCCCATGTTACCAGAAGTATAGTCATCCAGCCACACCCACCTTTTGCTTCTTATTCTGTTTACCTTGTTTGTTGTCAAAACCCAGGGCTTTTTTTTGTAGCAGGAACTCCTTTGCATGTTAGGCCACACACCCCTAATGTAGCCAATCCTAATGAGTTTCTGCTGTTGGGTGTGGCCTATTATGCTAATGAGTTCCTGCTGGGCGTGGCCAACTTGGGGGCCAGCCGGAACTCCGTTCCTGTGCGTTCCTGCCCCAAAATAGCCCTGTAGAAAAGGATAGAGGAGTGCAGTCCATTGCCCATGTAACGCCTGATGATGGGGGGGAAACAATTGGTTTCTCAAATAAGGATTTTCTTTCATGTAGTTCAACCCTTCCCTTAGCTCTAAGTAACACATTTGTAGGATAGCCCCTATTCCTAAAAGCACAAAGGAGTTGTTCAGCGTTGGTGCCTGGAGGTCTCCTGCCATTACCACTGATCTCAAGGTGAGAGATCAGTTCACATGGAGAAAATGACCACTTTGGATGGTGAACTCTATGGCATTATACCCCACTGAAGAACTCCCCCTCCAAACTCCACTCTCCTCAGGCTAAGGGAACATAAGAACATAAGAGAAGCGAATGTTGGATCAGGCCAAGGGCCCATCCAGTCCAACACTGTCACACAACGGCCAAAAATACCAGGTGCCATCAGGAGGTCCAGCAGCGGAGCTAATAGTCACTGATGACCTCTGCTCCATATGTTTATCTAATTCCCTCTTGAAGCAGTCCATGCTTGTAGCTGCCACCACCATCCGTGGCAGTGAATTCCATGTGTTAATGGCCAGTTTGGTGTAGTGGTTAAGTGTGTGGACTCTAATCTCGGAGAACCGGGTTTGATTCCCCACTCCTTCACTTGCACCTGGCTGGATGACCTTGGGCAAGCCATAGTTCTGACAAGAGCTGTCCTTGAAAAAGAGCAGTTTCTGTCAGAGCTCTCTCAGCCCCACCTACCTCACTGGGAAGGGGAAGGAGTTCGTAAGCCGCTCTGAGACACCTTTGGGTAGTGAAGGGTGGGGTATAAATCCAATCTCTTCTTCTTCTTCTTCTTCTTCTTCTTCTTCTTCTTCTTCTTCGGGTGAAGAAGTACTTCCTTTTATCTGTTCTAAAATCTGCCCTCAAAATCTCCAGGTATTTCCTAACATGGAGTCAGCAACCCTAATTTGTATGCATTGCATTGTAAGCATTGCAGTTTACTTCCCACAACTGGAAAGGATACCTTACACATTTATCTCCTATTTTGACATTATTTATTGCCTCACTGTTTTTGCCCCCTTCATTAAATCAAAACAATAGTTGACCTTATAACCTTAGCTTGTTCTTTAGTTTTGTCTTCGCATATCTTAAAACATCTTCATCATGTTACATGCGCTGTTCAGCCTGTCTAGAAGTTTGAACCATTACCTTCCATTCCAGTGTATTTGAAAAAGTGTGCATATACAGGAAAACTCATACCTTGAATAATAGTCTTAAAGGTGCCACTGGACTCAAAATTTGTTTTGCATGCATCCTGTATGTTTACGCATGTGGATATCGGAACCAAAAGGTCTTCAAGAAAATAGGCAAGGGTACCTTTCTCACAGTCCCACCAATAAAATCCAGTTAGCAATTAAGAGATTTAGCTAGTAACCAATTCAATCTACTGATTAAACCCATTAAGACCTGCGCCTTTAGAAGAAGAACATTATGAGCCAAAGTCCTTCTGTAATATATTTTTCACATATTATGGACAAGAATCTTGCAAAGCGATCAATAAAAATACGAGCAGGCCATGAACTCTAGACGCGATCTGCAAATGTTTGCCTCACCACGGTCAAATTTTTGATCCTCCATACAGTTCATGTTTCCACGACCCACGTTATTGTTATGATCGACTGTTAAGAAACCCTTTTTGAAAAATGACCTTGTCGAGAAGAATGAAAACCGAAGACAGCGTACTTAACTTCCATGTAATAAAAGGGTTTCATAAAACTCAAGGTTTCTGGTTACAAAGCACTTCTATGGGCTGAAAGGGGAAATGGCGCAATTTGGGAAACAAAAGGCCCCGAGATCCAATTGCCTTTATTTAGAGATTTCACCTGAATTCAGAAATGACTCAAGGTCCCATTTAACAGACTGTTTACTAGAAAGACCTCAAAGGATGTGGCATTCTTAAACACATCATGAGATCTTGGTGTGATATTGATACCCTTCAGTTAGAACGATTCTGTGAAAATGTTTGTCTTCAGTTTTTTTCTGTTAGCTCTTATTCAGAAATCTTTATGTGCAGGTTTTATGTATTTCTTGCCGATGGAAGAGTAGAGCTCTGCTGTCTGGGAAAGAGCAGCCTGCATATTTCAATGGATCGAGGCAAACACACACACTCAAAACAATTAAAGGTAAAGGTAAAGGTTCCCTTGCGCGAAAGCCAGTCGAATCCAACTCTAGGGTTGCGGTGCTCATCTCCGTTTCAAAGCTGAAGAGCCAGCGCTGTCCGAAGACATTTCCGTGGTCATGTGGCCGGCATGACTAAACACCAAGGCACATGGAACGCTGTTACCTTCCCACCAAAATGGTACCTATTTATCTACTTGCAATTTCTTGCTTTCGAACTGCTAGGTTGGCAGGAGCTGGAACTAGAGACGGGAGCTCACTCCGTCATGCGGCACACTCGGGTCTCGAACTGCTGAACTACTGACCTTCCACAGCCTGCAGTTCAGCGTCTTAACCACTTGAGCCACCGCAGCTAAATAAATAAATGGTATCTACTTTCTAGCGCTATATGACCAAAGTGATTTAACTGTTGGCTCTGGTTACTAAGGATACGTGGCATTTTTTTCCATAGAATCATAGAGTTGGAAGGGACCTCCAGGGTCATCTAGTCCAACTCCCTGCACAATGCAAGAAATTCACAAATACCTCCCCCTCCACACCCGCAGTGACCACTGTTCCGCACCCAGAAGATGACAAAAAACCTCCAGGATTGCTTCCTGACCCCAAAGTAGCAATCAACCACAAGAACTAAGCACTGAGTCAGCCCTTCTTGCCCTCCCTCTCATGATCTGCCCAAGTTCACAGAATCCGCATTGATGTCAGATGGCCATCTAGCCTCTGCTTTAAAAGCCTCCAAAGAAGGAGAGCCCACCACCTTTCAAGGAAGCCGGTTCCACTGAGGAACCGCTCTGTCAGGAAGTTCTTCCGAATGTTTAGCTGAAAACTCTTCTGATTTAATTTCAACCTGTTGGTTCTGGTCCGACCTTCTGCGGCCTTCCCTTCCCAAACCCCAACAGGTCCCTTCCCTTCCCAGCCCCCAATTTCCACAGCCTCCACCCCAAATCTCCAGGAACTACCCGGCCAACCATAATTCTGCTCATTTTAAATTCCCCATTGCAACCCTTTATTCTAGTTTGTGCCCTCCCGGCAGGGATACTAGAGGATAAGCATGCACTGCAGTATACTACGGTAGTATTGTTGTGTATGCAGATGCTGCCCTGAATGCACGGGGATGAAGTGTGAATCATCCCATAGAGAAGCTATGCTAAGCTTCAGACGTCGGCTGGGATTCGCGCCGAAAGTATTGTGTCCAATCACATTTGAACTGTCTGTGGTGGGAACGTTTGTGATTGGGCTGTTATGCGAACAACCTGATAGGTTGGAACTTGTATAGTAGGTGTGGCTACATTAGCCCGGAATGTTTAAATACCGAGCAGCTGAAATGGACAAGCTGTTCGGGCTATGAGGAGTTGTACCGTGTTGGAGAAGTTGATTGTCGAGCGGAATAAACCTGAGTTTTGCTGAAATCACTCTGACTACTTTGTTAAGTACGGACTTAACAAGTATACTAGTCCTCCTCCTTTGGTGGTGGAAAGTGTCGTCGTCACAGCTGACTTATGGAGACCCTGTGAGGTTTTCAAGGCAAGAGGTGTTCAGAAGTGGTTTGCCACTGCCTGGCTCTGGGTCACGACCCTGGACTTCCTTGGTGGCCCCCATCCAAATACTAGCCAAGACCGACCCTGCTTAGCTTCCGAGATCTTACGAGATTGGGCTAGCTCGAGCTATCCAGGTCAGGGCTCACTCCTTCTTTACCCTCAACTAATTCTCAATTAAGGAGCTGCGGTGGCTCAAGTGGTTAAGACGCTGAACTGCAGGCTGTGGAAGGTCGGTAGTTCAGCAGTTCGAGACCCGAGTGTGCCGCATGACAGAGTGAGCGCCCGTCTCTAGTTCCAGCTCCTGCCAACCTAGCAGTTCGAAAGCAAGATATTGCAAGTAGATAAATAGGGACCACTTCGGTGGGAAGGTAACAGTGTTCCATGTGCCTTGGTGTTTAGTCATGCCGGCCACGTGACCATGGAAATGTCTTCGGACAGCGCTGGCTCTTCAGCTTTGAAATGGAGATGAGCACCGCAACCCTAGAGTCGGATTCGACTGGCTTTCGAGCAAGGGAACTTTTACCTTTACTTCAATTCTCAATTGCTTTGGCAGCCTACGGCTCTTGGAGCATGCTCAGTCCTTATTGAGACATCCCTCCCATCTTCTTTTGGTTCATTTACAAAGTTATGTGGCGGGGGGCAGCTGCCGTACCATGAGACATAGTGATCACGTCAGTGATCGCTTTAACAGCAGAAACAGGACAAAAGACCAGGCACAGGTGCCGATGACCCATTCAGTTATGAAAAACTGTCAGACATCACAGGAAATATTCTGATTAGGTAATATTTTTTTGGAAGGATAAGTTAATTCCAGTTAAAAATAAATCCCGTTCCCTTCCTTCCTTGGACAAGATGAGTAAGACCCTGTCAGGAGAAAAAGAAGACGTCATGTCATAAGATTGCACCGTTTCAGGCGGAAGGTGGAGAATGCATGTTTAAATACTTTTGCGCAAGGAGAGAGAAAAATCCCCAGCAACACCAATAAAGGGGCAAAACCCCAACCCCAAAATGGAATGGGTTACCTAAAAGTTTGAGGTTACAAGCATACATAAAAAGGTTTAAACAAAATATATTGTTAATAATACAGTGCACTTTAAAAGTTCGTTAAAAACAAAATAGGCCTTTAGGCCACAAAGGTCATGCACTGTGCAACACATATAACATACAATACAATGTTCACTTAGTAGACTGATTGGAACCAATAAACCAATGAAATAGGACCAGGCATATTTCAGCCAAAAAGGCTTTCTTCATTAGTCCCAGTTTAATATCACATGCACACTAATGAAGGAATCTGTACTGTAGTTAGCCACATAAGGTATCTGGGGGCATTCCAAAATATAGATTGTGGCACAGAAATAGGGTTGCCAGCTCCGGGTTGGGAAATGCCTGGAGATTTTGGGAGTGGAGCCCGAGGACGGCAGGATTTGGGGAGGGGAAGGATTTCAGTGGGGTATAACACCATGGGGGTCCACCTTCCCGAATGGCCATTTTCTCCAGGTGAACTGATCTCTCTCGCCTGGAGATCCATTGTAATCCCAGGAGACCTTGGTAGAACAATGGTATGACTCAGTAGAAGGAAGCTTTGTATGTCTATATATACAGGGGCAATTGTCCCCCATCCAGTGCCAGGCTACAGAGGGGGTAAAACATGGGAAAGGGCAGCTTTGATGAACCATAGAACGTATTTCCAATTATGTTGTGCGTGCATGAATGGTGGCCAGCTTGCCACAAGCACAGTATACATGTGCCACCTGGACACACAGGAGTCACAGTGGCCACCAGTGTTCCCTCTAAGCTGAGTTCGTGTGAGCTAGCTCACAGTTTATTAGCCTCTGGCTCACACATTTTTATCTTAGCTCAGTAAGGATGGCTTAGGAGCAAACTAATTTACGCAGTACCCAAATCGCTTGCTCACAACTTTAATGCCAGTAGCTCATAAAGCAGAATTTTTGCTCACAAGACTCCACAGCTGAGAGGGAACATCGGTGGCCACTACGGGAGTGACCATGGCTAGTGGCGCAAAAGGTGGATGTAGGGTTGCCAATATCCAGGGGGAGACTGGAGATCTCCTGGAATTAGAACTGATCTCCAGCTGACAGAGATTAGTTCCCCTGGAGCAAATGGCTGCTTTGGAGGGTGGACTCTGTGTGTGTGGGGGGGGTGCGTTATACCACACTGAGGTCTTTCCCAGAACCCCACCATCCCCAGGCTCCACCCCCAAAAGCTCCAAGTATTTCCCAATCCGGAGTTGGCAACTCTAGGTGTGCATAAGCAATAAAGGCCCCACATTTTAATTAATAATACCAAACCACACCACAGTGTATGTCACTGCTAGCATCGAAAACTTCGTTTCCCGAGCCTTTCCCTGCCTCTCCCGTCCTTGCATTGACTCCATACGAATTCCCAGAGAAAATCTTGACGTGACCTCTGAGGTTGGCTTTGGAGCCACAAGCGTCCCCACCCAAAATAACTAATTTCGGGGCTAAGAAAATATATTGTTGTATAGAAACTGAAATGCAGCGCTATGTAGGATATTTCCCCCTCCGTTCATTTTTTCCCCTCCTTCATCCGAGAGATGCGGCTCGATTTTCGGACAAAACAATCGGCTAATAACTCAGTCAACAACATTCTTATCCATGGCAGTGGTTATCAGGCGGGACAGCTGTTACAGCCTTTCAGTGGGATATTTCAAAAAGGCTAACAGTCTAATTCAATAACTTATTGTTTGGGTAGCCGTGTTTGTTTAGAAGTAAATCACTCATAAATGTGTTAACTTCCTTCTGATACCTAATAGCGGATGGGGACAGGAAGGCACTCGGAGGAGGCTGAAATGCCAAGATAGGCTATTCTCAATTCTTGCTGGCAGGGCTCTTAACTTCCACCTACCTAGAACGGTGAGGTTTTTCAGACAGAACTGGGCCTAGACTTGGCATGGAAACGTTACGAGGCAGCCCTGAGGGAGAAGGGGCTCTTTGGCGGCACAAGAAGCGGAAGATTAGGAAATGCGATCCATATCAGTTGTGATGTATCCAGAAACAGAATCCCTCTTGTACCCCTTCTTATTTGTTTAAAATAAATATATCCCACATCTCCTTGCAGCAGGACTTCCAGGCCTATCTCATTATGCTGCCAGCTCTGGGTTGGGAAATACCTGGAGATTTTGGGGTGGAGCTGAGGGGGCGGGGCTTGGGGAGGGGGAGGGACTTCGATGGTATCAATTCCACCTTCCAAGGTGGCCATTTTCTCCAGGGGAACTGATCTCTGTCACCCAGATACCTGTTGTATTCCCAGGAGATCTCCAGCCACCGCCTGGAGGTTGTAGGCAAAACAAAAACAGCTCATAGACTGTTACACCGTATATATATATTTACTCTGGAGTAAACATTACTCTCCCAATAGAATAGTTTATACAAGGCTTACGTTTGTGGACAATAATACATTCCTATTAAGGCAACACGTTAAAGCAACACAATAATATACAGTCCCGCGACGACGGACCTCGGTTGGCGCTCGTTTCCCTCAGTTTCATCAGGTCACCATCTGTCAGGTGCTGCACATTAAGTCACATCTTTTTATAAAGATATATTTTAAAATGATTTTCTGAGTTTGAAAAGAGAGACCCGGGTATGTTATAAACTTACCCCTGAAACCCATCCAACTATTTATCCCACTGATTCTGGTATATTCCAACTGGCTTCGGGACAGGTTCCCGCTGTTATGGACTGTCTCCTCAGGTACAGGAGCTGCCAATTTATTGGGAGAGTAATTCCCCTCGGATGATAGAGCGTCCCCTTGCAATGTGCCCGACGTGATTGCGTCACCTCCAGGTGATATGTTCATGCCAAGCACGTCACGCGCTTTGGGGGTGTGGTCTCCCCGGCGGCCCAATCCCTGCTGGTGGGGAATGGGCCTCTTGGGCAGGGGTTTCCCTGCCCCCCGGGGGGACTTGGCAACCCTAGATCTAGCAGAAGAGATAATGGGTGGGTTAAGCTCTTCCCCTTTCCCCAAACAGGGAACAGAGATTAAGAGGAATAGGATGCTAGAGAGTCTTCCGGAAAGAAATTCTTGGAGATCTCCAGGAAAAGCCTCTTTGAACTGGTGTGACTGGGCCAGTGGGTGGGGAAACAGAGATACAAATATGCTAAAACTCAGGGGAGTGAGGAAGACGTTCTCTTTTCCTTGGGAGTTGATTCCATGGGAGGATCCAGACCTTTCCACTGAGAAGGCAGCCATTGACCATGTGCTCACCTAAAGAGCTGGAGCAGACTTCAAGGTAAAGGAAAACTCTGTAGAGATCTGTAACTTCCTAAGCAAAAGGAGCCTGCCCTATTTTAACATCTGATAGGGCATGTATAGAGGGACAGAGGATTTGTGTTTTACCCATTTCTTTTGGAATTCCTTGTTCAATCTGGTGCTGTGCTAAAAGGATGATTGTAAACATTTTCTTTTTAATAAATATAACTTTTGATGCTGGTAGTGGTTCTCTGTACCACATAGACCTTCACTGTTTTGGACACACTATTTTAAAAGGAGCGTCAGGGGGAAGGCAGGCAGTTGGCAAATGGCTGTTCCTCCAGGGGCTCACAAGGCCATAAACTGTCCCTGAAGTCCCTGAAGTGACTAGATGCTGGGCAATGGGAGATACGGATACAAGGTCTCGGTCCTTTCCCTCCCAGTGGGGAACTCCGTACAAAGGTCAAGTGGTGGTGGCAAGCTACCCATGAGCAGAAGAAAACCCTCTCCAGGTGTTGAAAAAAACCTAGGAGGACAGGGCAGAATAGAGCCTGCAGGCCAGAGCGGGCACATTCTGCCACAAAGCCCACAATCCACTCTCCTGGGGACCTTAAAAATGCCTTCCCCTCACAGCTGCTGTGTGACTGTTGTGAGGAACAACATCTGAGGCAATCTAACTTGTCCAAAAAAATGTGACGTAGTTTGGCCCTCAGACTATGCATTGCTTGGTTTGATAAATGATCCTTTGATATCTGCCAAAGATGAACTATTCTCAAATACATCAGACACCCCTATTTCTTTTTCTATAGCTCTATAGCGTTCTAATTCTGTTGCCTTCCATAGTACAAAACCAATTATGGTACCTTTGCTTATGGAGAGTGAGCAGGGCTTAGATGAGGTTCTGGTCCATTTTTTCTACCAATTGCCCTGTAATTACTTGATGGTTCAGGGAATCGTGCGACTCAAGCAACAGCTCTTTTCCATGCCAGCTTTTAGAATTGTGTTTTCTTTTGATGTTTCCTGAGTGACTCTAGTAAAGGCAGCCTGGTTATGGATTTTTTTCAGGGGGTTTTCAGGAAATCTCTGGCCGGCAGAAAAAAAACAAAATATCCCAGGGCAGTGCATGTTCGTTACTTTGAACACTTTGAAAACAAGCACTTAAGAGACGCAATTTTAGCAAGTAATTTAAAAAATGTTTTTATCGAATGCTGGCAAAATTTGAAAGTGATAGAGTAGCACAGTGGTTGGAGTGATGGTCTAGGATAAGGGAGGCTTGGGTTCAAGTTCATGCTTGCCATGAAATTTCCCAGCAGCACCATTCTAAGCAGGCCTTCTAAGCCCATTAACTTCAATGCAAAAGTTGTAACAAAACTCGGCCTTCCACATGACCATTTCTAGGGCAAACCTGGAAGTGACATCGCACCACTCTAGGATTCCGGACTTCCATATGGTTTTACCATAGAGCTTTAATTGAACCCTAGAGCAGTGTGATGTCACTTGCTGTTTCAACCTGGAAATGACATCATGCCATCCACGTGATGACCCCTCCATCTCCTCCTGGGTGCCAACCAATGCCTGGTGACCTTAGGTATAGCACAAGTTAGTCAGAAGGCCTCAGCAAGGCCGAGAAGGAAGGGAGACAGAGAGATTAGAGGGCAGGCAGTAAAGCCAGGAGGTGCAGGAGATTTGAAGGATCTCAGAAAGCTTTCTGAGGAGGCCCAAAACCTCGCTGTTGACCAAACAAAGATCCAGAAATGTTCAAAGCCAGCAGAGTCATGGTCAAGTATCATAATGCCCCTGTATAAATCGATGCTGCGACCTCATTTGGAATACTGCGTACAGTTCTGGTCACCACACCTCAAAAAGGATATTATAGCTTTGGGAAAAGTGCAGAAAAGGGCAACTAGACTGACAAAAGGGTTGGAACACTTTCCCTATGAAGAAAGGTTAAAGTGCTTGGGGCTCTTTAGCTGGGAGATACGATGACTGAGGGGTGACATGATCGAGGTTTACAAGATTATGCATGGGATAGAGCAGGTGGAGAAAGAAGTACTTCCTCTAATGTCCTGGCCCCACTGGTGGACCTCCTGATGGCACCTGGTATTTTTGGCCACTGTGTGACACAGAGTGTTGGACTGGGTGGGCCATTGGCCTGATCCAACATTGGCTTCTCTTATGTTCTTATGTTCTTTAAGGGTTAGCATACAGTTGCCAGCTCCAGCTTGGGACATTTCTGGAGATTTGAGGATGATGCCGAGAGAGGACAGTGTTTGGGGAGGGGACGGAGCTCAGCAACAATGTGATGACCTCATAAGGCAGGGTTGTCAAACATGCAGCCCGGGGGCCGGATCAGGCCCCCAGAGGGCTTCTATCAGGCCCGCAGTGGAACTGGCTGTCTTCTGCTGCTGCTTCCAGTTCTGCTGCTGCTGCATCATCCTAGGCTTGCAGCTTACAGATACACACCTGAACGGCATCCTCGAGATTGCAACAGCACAGACATTTTGGTGCAATGATTCAGAGCAAGAGTTGTCAGTCATCAGACACTGTTACATAAACAAAATATTGCAAGAGTGCTGATGTTTAAGCATGATTTCATTTTAAGTTAAAAAAAACCCCTTTGTGTTTGTGTCCTTTACAAAGGTTATATCTCCGCTACCTGGCATCACATTTTATGACACACATGGCCCGGCCTAAAAAGGACTCATTTATGTCAGTTCCGGCCCTTAGAACAAATGAGTCCGACACCATAGAGTCCACCCTCTGAAGCTGCCATCTCCTCCAGAGGAACTGATCTGTATAGTCTGCAGTTCTGTTACAATTCTGGGAGAGCTCCAAGCCGCACCTTGAGGTCGATAACCCCAGACTGGCATCCTTGGTTATCCACCAGGACGTCGAGTTTTTGCTTCACAAGTCGCATCCTTCGCATCTAAATATATCTTCTTTTTTTGTCACTGCTTCCTTCCTGTCGGAGGAAGAAGAGCCTATTTGCTTCCTCCATAATTATATCATAGCCGAGATTTTTTAAAAGCCCTCTTTTGTTTAATGAGCCTGTGCCTCCACTTGCACTCAGGTGCGCTCCTTTCCTTTTCACACAAAAGCGTAATAAAGACATGAACAGTAGGCACCCCTGTCGCTTTGAAGCAGAGGAAGGGATCCTAGGCGGCCATACGTCCCCTTTATTCTTCCAAGGACGGAAAGGGAACACCTGTCAGTCCAGAGGGAGGACTGCTCTGTGGACAGGCTTTGGAATGTATTCACTGAGGCCCGGTATAAAAGAAAAGAAAAAACCAGGGGCAAACATATTCAGTTAAAAAAAAAAAATAGAGGACATTTCGAGCGGCCTGCAGTGTTCTCCGAAAGAGCCCTCGGAACTGTAACCTTTTCATACCATTGGGTTCATTTTTGTTCCCTTTTATTGCCATTCTAGGAAGCTGCTCTGAGCCCCTTCCCCTGTGTGAGCCAGTCAATCAGGGATCATGGAGCCTATGCAATGACACTGTGGTGCTACATTGCAAATCTGTGGGATTGCCAAGCTCCAGGTGAGGGCTGGAGGTCTCCCAGAATTATAATTCATCTCCAGACTACATAGATAGCTTATTTGCGAATTGTTTATTTATTTAAAACATTTCTTTCAATCCTCCTGAAGAAAACTGGAAGGCGAACTGTATGGCGAAGAAGAAGAAGAAGAAGAAGAAGAAGAAGAAGAAGAAGAAGAAGAAGAAGAAGAAGAAGAAGAAGAAGAAGAAGAAGAAGAAGAAGAAGAAGAAGAGGAGGAGGAGGAGGAGGAGGAGGAGGAAGAGGAGGAGGAAGAAGAGGAGGAAGAGGAAGAGGAGGAAGAGGAAGAAGAGGAAGAAGAGGAGGAAGAGGAGGAAGAAGAGGAGGAAGAGGAAGAGGAGGGAGAGGAAGAGGAGGAAGAATAAGAGGAAGAAGAAGAAGAGGAGGAGGAGGGGGGGGAGGAGGCGGAAGGTGTTCGCATTAAGACCCCGTAGGTGGGGCTGAGAGAGCTCTGACAGAGACTGCTCTTTTTCGAGGAAACCTCTGACAGAACTATGGCTTGCCCAAGGTCATCCAGCAGCTGCAAGTGGAGGAGTGGGGAATCAAACCCAGTTCTCCCAGATTAGAGTCTGTGCACTTTACACCAAACTGGCTCTAATGAGGTCCTTCTGAGGTCCTTCCCTTCCCTAAAGCCCACCCTGGACACATGAATCTCCCTTCTACTGCATCAGACCCTGGGTCCGTCAAGGTCAGTATCATCTACTCAGACCGGCGGCGGCTCTCCAGGGTCACAGGCTGAGGTCTTTCACATCACCTCCTACCTGGTCCTTTTAACTAGAGATGATGATGGGGTGATGAGGTGATATGATAACCATCTCCAAGTACCTGAAGGGCTGTCATAGAGAAGATGGGGTGGAGTTGTTTTCTGTTGCCCCAGAAGGTCGAACCAGAACCAAGGGGTTGAAATTAAATCAAAAGAGTTCTTAGCTAAACATTAGGAAGAACTTCCTGACAGTAAGAGTGGTTCCTCCGTGGAACAGGCTTCCTCGGGAGGTGGTGGGCTCTCCTTTGGAGGTTTTCAGACAGAGGCTAGATGGCTATCTGACAGCAATGCTGATTCTTTGAACTTATGCAGGAAGGGTTGCTTCAGTGCTTAGTTCTTGTGGCCCTTCCTTACACGCCCAGGGGAAATGCTGATCGCCACTTTGAGAATCAGGAAGTAATTGTTCTCCAGGCCAGTTTGGCCAGGGATCCTGCAGTGTTTTGTTTTGTTTTGTTGCCATCTTCTGGGCATAGAGCAGGGGTCACTGGGAGGGGGGGTAGGTATTTGTGAATTTCCTGCATTGTGCAGGGGGTTGAACTAGATGACCCTGGAGGTCCCTTCCAACTCTATGATTCCATTAGGATGGAACCTGGGACCTTCTTCATGCCAAACAGATGCTCTGACACTGAGCCATGGCATCTCATGACCTTCCCAGACTCTAACGGCAAGTCTCCAGGTATTTCTGAACCCAGAGTTGGCAACCCTAGAGAATCTGGGTTGGCTCCAGGTAAATACCATAGATTAGCATGCAAGCAACCGTTCCCGCCCCTGCTCTAGATAGGGTAATATTTTCAACCCATTTCATGGGTCCCCAAAGTATTGCCAAAGAAGTGGGGGAGGTGAATTTTTTTGTGATTCCCTCCCCCCTCCAAGTTCAGTTCAGCCATGGTCTATTGCATCCTAGAATGCTGACTCTTGGAACAAAGAGCAACTTTTGTTACTGTGGATCTGTATCTCTGAACAGACTGAGACTACATATCTGTGCAAGATGGGAATTCTCTTCAAAATCCCTTGGTGCCTTCCTGTGCTGTTATGCAATGGACTAGTTTGGACTACCGAAACAACTTCCCAAACACAACTTTTTGTTCCCTATTTTGGTCAAGGCCTCGTCCTAGGGGAAATCAAAAATCCAAACCAGGGCAGAAGAGAAAGTAGCAGCTTCGGACCCTTATAAAGCGCAAACAGAGGTGGGCACTTGTTGCATTTCCCTTCTTAGACTCTTCGCGACCCCATGGGCCAGATCAATAGCCAAAGGCTTTGTTATTTTGTACCCTCTAGTAGTCTGTTTGCTATGCTGTTTGCTGTGGGCTCTTTTTGCAGCAGGAACTCCTTTGCATATTAGACGACACACCCCCTAATGTAGCCAATCCTCCAAGAGCTTACAGAGCTCTTCTTACAGGGGCTACTGTAAGCTCTTGGAGGATTGGCTACATTAGGGGGTGTGTCGTCTAATATGCAAAGGAGTTCCTGCTGCAAAAAGAGCCCACAGCAAACAGCATAGCAAACAGACTACTAGAGGGTACAAAATAACAAAGCCTTTGGCTATTGATCTGGCCCATGGGGTCGCGAAGAGTCGGACTCGACTGTGCGACTGAACAACAACAACAAATGGCTATTTGCCCTTACGGGAAGGAGGCCCCAGCCATTCCCAGCCCTGCGGAGAGTCCCATCCGTCCCTTCTGTCGGCTCCGAGCACACTGAGCTGGAGATGCTGGCCGCCGCTTCTGTAGGTTTGACTCCACAACCCAGGCAGCCAACGCAGCCAGCACCTTCTGAGTGGCAGTTTAGGCAGCCAACTGATTTCGGCGTGCATAGAACTTTGCCACTTGAAAATGGAAGTGTATATAAGGAGAGATAAGACCATCAGTCCCATCAAGGTCAGTATTGTCTACTCAGACTGGCAGCCGCTCTCCAGAGTCTCAGGCAGAGGTCTTTCACATCACCTAACGCCTGGTCCTTTTTAAATGGAGATGCCGGGGATTGAACCTGGCTCACCTCGACCACGGTGGGACTCGAACAGGTGCTCGAGTAGATGTTAAATGCAGGTGTTATACTCCCTGCGCCACCGCTCCACCGCTTCTTTGAGGTGGTGCAATTAGCAAGATGGTTACTATTGCCCCCCCCCAGGGCTTGGGGAGTTCTGTCTGGGAGGCCCCCCCAAACACAACTTTTTGTTCCCTATTTTGGTCAAGGCCTCGTCCTAGGGAAAATCAAAAATCCAAACCAGGGCAGAAGAGAAAGTAGCAGCTTCGGACCCTTATAAAGCGCAAACAGAGGTGGGCACTTGTTGCATTTCCCTTCTTAGAGACCGGCTTTTGTGTGCTAGAAAGATGCCTTTTTTTAAAAAAAAAAAGAATTCTAACATTTGGGATGATTCCTTTCTAAAATCTCGCCGGATTTTCTCTTTTTTTGCCTCTTTAATACGTCCTTCCTCACCCGCAGGGCTCGTGTTACTGCTACAGCTACCCACTTCCAAGGATCCCAGTAGGGAATCATAAACAGTCATTTACTGTTAGCCGGAGGGGCTGTGTTTCTGCACACAGCGCGGCTATTCCAAGAAGCCCCTTATTATTCCCATTTTAAAAGCCTCCTGTTTGTTTAGCCCCGTGTAGGATGCTTTACAGCCTGGCGGGTGCGAGGCGTGTGGCCGGGAGAAACGGTGAACCGATGACATCAATTTGAAACGTGATAAGTGAGTGCAGTATATAAATCTCCCAAGACGTATATTGCAAAAAAGGTAAACTTCCCAAACCTGGCTTTCCTCCACTACACTGGAGCAGCAAAAAGAGTCCATCCAGTTCACATTCAGGTTGCAGTTGGACGGAGAGACAGGCACCTAATCTAAAGAGTCCTTGCCCTATTACAGATGGCCAGCTTGTCCTGCATCATGTGTGGAGGAGTATGAGGGCGCCGTTTCTATAGGGGGGACCTGCAGAGACATGTGTCTCCATAGAAGGCCATGGAAGGAGCGGGGGGGTGGTGGTGTCAGAGGGCAGCTCCCAGGTTAAGACAAAGAATCATAGAATCATAGAGTTGGAAGGTACCCTCCAGGGTCATCTAGTCCACCCCCCCTGCACAGTGCAGGAAATTCACAAATATCTCCCCCTCCACACCCGCAGTGACAAAAAACCTCCAGGATTGCTCCCTGACCCCAGAGTGGCAATCAGCCTTTCCCTGGGCATTCCACACAGGTGGAATGAGCTCCCGGAAGAGATCAGGGCCCTGCCTTTTGCAGTTCCGCAGGGCCTGTAAGACAGAGCTCTTCCACCAGGCTTTCAATTAGGAGCCGCCACTCCACCACCACCACCACCATCTGTGGGTTTGGGTCGGCTCTGGCCCTGGGGGGGTGGTTTTGCGTTATATCATCGCACCAAGCTGAAGATCACCGATGCTGATGAGAATTGTAGTACGCCATCTGAATCATTCAAAGATTACCATCAGAAGAGTACCATCACGAGCACTTTAATTGTTAACTGTTGGATTGCAACTGTTGTTGTTGTAGTAAGTTGTTTGAATTTTGTACATGGTTTTATGGTACAGGGTACTAATTAGTGTAAAATAAAATAAATAAATAAATAAGGGCCACGAGAACTGAGCCCTGAGGCAACCCTCCCTCTCATGGTCTGCCCAAGTTCACAGAATCAACATTGCTGTCAGGTGGCCATCTAGGCTCTGCTTGAAAACCTCCAAGGAAGGAGAGCCCACCGCCTCCCGAGGGAGCCTGTTTAGCTGAAAACTCTTCTGATTCTGAGCAGGGGCCATTTCGTAGAAAAAGAGGCGCAGGAGCTCATTAGCATAACTTATTAGCATAACTTATTTGCATGTGCCACACCCCCTGACATCACCGGAAGTGCGTCGGAAGGCAACACCCACTGCTCAGGCTCCACTGGACTGTTTTGGATTGCTAGATATTGGGGGGGGGGGAATGTGCAGATCTGCCCTAGCAGAGGAGGGAGAGCTTGTACCTAAATAAAACTTGGTCTTAAAGGGGCCACTGGACTGTTTTGGATTGCTAGCTATGGGGGGGGGGGAATGCGCAGGATCTGCCCTCAATGTGGAGGGAGAGCTTGTACCTGAACACGGGCTCTGCAACTTACCTGGCTGCTTCTTGCTCCTCGTGGCCTGACTGAGGGCTGCTGGGAGCAGGGGGCGGGGCTTGTTGCATGTGCCCACTGCAATGTATTGGAAATCGCTTACATAAATCGTCTCATTCACCTCCCATGTTAAGCTTGAGCCGGATGAAGGCTCCTACACACTAGAACGCTATTGGTCGCTCTACAACAAGTGACCAATCTGAGAAGGACTCATTCCCCAAGCGGGAAGAACTCTTATTGGTCCTTATCCAAATAACCCCATTGGTTGATTATTGTAAATAGGCGTGGCTATGTTAGCCCGGGAATGTTTAAAAGGAGCCTAGCTCCCAATGTTAATCTTTTCTGGTTATGAATGCGTTTGAGTGCTTGTTCGTTACTTCAATAAAGCTGATTCACTTTGCTGAAATCACTCTCCGGATCTTTGTTAGTGGCGATCTACCACCCACCCCCTGGGCTCCTTATTGTGGGCTCCTTACTGCCGGAGCTCCGCTCCTGTGCGCTCCTGCAGGAAATGACCCCTGATTCTGAGGCATCCCATTCAAGGAGATAACACACTTAAGAGTGATGTAGCGCCTCCCAGTGTCCAGGCATCCTGAGTCACTCACTCCAACACGTGAATTGGTGAAGAGAGATTCAGAGGTTTGAAGAGGCAGGCGGAAGGCTCCTTCTTCTCCCTTAGACTCTGCGAAGGTCTCGAGCCTGTGATCTGACGAACGCAGGGACTCAGCCTGTGCACCACCAGCACGGCCCAAAGGAAGAAGCCACATGGTAGTGATCGATCCCCAACATGGCGCCTACGGGCACTGTAGCTCCTGCTGATGGACTTCCGTGCCCATTTGCTTATTCTCCAACCAAAGAGGCAATCCTGGCAAGCCATAGTTCTGTCAGAGCTGCTCTCAAGGGCAGTTCTGGAAAGAGCTCTCTCAGCCCCACCTTACCTCACAGGGTGTCTGTTGTGGGGAGGGGAAGGGAAAGGAGATTGTAAGCCGCTCTGAGACTCCGAGTGAAGGGGGGGTATAAAGTCAATCTCCTCCTCCTCCTCCTCTTCGTCTTCCCTCCACCTCATTGGAGTGGGTGCAGAGAACCCAGAAACAACTGACTTAATGGTAGGAAGAATCTAGGCTTGTAACGTCCCCTGTGGCTCAGAGGAAGAGCCTCTGCTTTGTATGCTGAAGCTTCCAGCTTCAATCCCTGGCATCGCCAGTTTAAAAGGACCAGGAAGTAAGTGAGGTGAAAGACCTCTGTGTGAGACTCTGGAGAGCCACTGACTTTCAGAGTAGACAATACTGACCTAGAAGGACCAATGGTCTGATTGGTCTGATACGGCAGATTTATGGGTGTGGCTATAGTACCCCATTGGAAGCCATTTTCTGATTAGCCCCACCCCTTCATGGCAGCCATTTTATGGTGATACCCATTGAGGGTTGCCAGGTCTCCCCGGCCACCAGCAGGGGATGAGGGGGCATAGGGTTGCCCAATTCAGGTTGGGAAACTTCTGGAGATTTGGGGATGGAGCCAGTTTGGTGTAGTGGTTAAGTGCGCAGACTCTAATCTGGGAGAACCAGGTTTGATTCCCCACTCCTCCACTTGCACCTGCTGGATGACCTTGGACAAGCCATAGTTCTGGCACAGCTGTCTTTGAAAAAGGGCAGTTTCTGTCAAGAGCTCTCTCAGCCCCACCTACGTCACAGGGTGTCTGTTGTGGGGAGGGGAAGGGGAAGGAGTTTGTAAGCCACTCTGAGACTCCTTTGGGTAGTGAAGGGCGGGGTATAAATCCACTCTCTTCTTCATCTTCTTTGGGGAGGACAGGGATCTCAGCAGGGCATAATGCCATAGTTTCCACCCTCCAAAGCATCCGTTTTCTCTTGTTCTTTTCTTCAGAGAACTGCTCGATATTTACAAGTGGATGTGGCTTCGACTGCATCTCGACTGGTAGATTTCCGATTCCTCGGCCCTACTAAACGCTCCTATGTGGTGTTACAAGGACCGATTTGGAATTGAAGGTTTGGGCTGTGATGGAATGCATTTAGAGAACAACAGGGGCCAGATTCTGGGGTCATGTGGAAAGAGAAGGCTAGAAATGCCTCTAACCGGACTACTCTGTGTGCAGACAAGCTGGATTAGACCCTTTGCATCCATTGTCAACCTGACCTAAGCCTGACCGACTTGGAAACAAATCCCATTGATTTCAGTAGAACTCACTTCCCAGTAGGTAGGCTGAGCATAATAGCCTTTGTTAAAATCGTCGAAAAATGGTATCGTAGGCTGAGCATAATAGCCTTTGTTAAAATTGTCGAAAAATGGTATCGTTGCCAGTTTTAAATACTGGGTTTCATGGATAGTCTGACCCCAAGCCTAATGATCAGCTCTACTTTATTTGTGATTCAGCAAGAACAAAACAAAGAAACAGGGCAATGGCCCTGTTTAAATAGCATGCAAACTCCACCCACTTCCCAAACAACTTCCAACGATAGGCTATTGTCAGAACCATTCATTCCCCATTGGCCACCTCCGGAGTCCTGTTGGGCTATTGTTCTAGCGCTCCAAGCTCAGCCAGTCTCTGGTAGAAACACTCCTGGAATGTTCCAGTCCCAGTACGTAACAGCCTTTCTCATACCATTTTCGTTTTCCTGGTGGTGAGACTTTTCTATATTCACCCGCAAACCCAGGGGGGATTGGTTGTCTCCCCTGAGGAAGTGGGAAAGGTTGTGTCCCCGCACTGCACTGAAGGTGAGGCACCGCTGTTTTAATAAGCTCATCTAACACACTGGCATGCCTCTCGTCCCAAGAGAATCCTTTTTTCTTTTGTTCATTCGGTAAGTGTCATCCGAGGTGCAAAAAGGAAAAATCACAAGATAGCAGGCGAACAGAGAAGAACGTCTCCTAAAACGGGACCTATCTGGTGGCGCATTCATTTCAATGCCCCTCTGGGACTCTTTCCAAAAGTTTTCAAGCGGTGGGTAGTGTGTGGGAAGAGCTGCGGGGGTGTGTGTGCGCGGGAATATTCGTATGTCTCGTTATTAACCTTAGAAAGCATTTTTTTTTTTAAAAAAAAAAAAAGCAAGACATCTTTGAAATTAGCAAAGGAATTCAATTTCTGGATAATTACACCGAAACTGTCTTTCAAGTTGTCTCTCAGTCATCCCTCGCGGTCGCCCTCTCGAAAAGCGGTACATCTGCCAATCGTTGGAGGTCTAATATGTGATTCGACACTTTAATTATTTTGCGAGAGCAAGATAAAAGCTAGCGAGAGTTGTTGGGTTTTTTAAATTACTTTAAAATTTCCCGTTTATAAATTAACTGTTTAAGATCAGAGGGTTTATTTTCCAATGCAGCACATTGATTATTATTAATTTTTTTTTAAAAAAAGAACAGTTATGAGCCAGAAAGAGTTAGGAACCGTCTTACTGGAAGAGGGAGTGGATAGGTTTAAGACCATGTCATTTTAGCGATGGATTAATTACAGGACTTGCAGGGCAATGCCAGGCCTATATAGCCTGAGGAGACTGTTATGGAGATGCTGTTGTGAAGCGCCACATGCAAAAGGGACATCTTTGGATAGAAAAGAAGAGTTGGTTTTTATACCTCGTTTTTCTCTACCTTAAGGAGTCTCAAAGCGGCTTACAGTAGCCTTTCCCTTCCTCTCCCCACAACTGTCACCTTGTGAAGTAGGTGGGGGCTGAGAGAGTTCAGAGAGAACTTGGACTGGCCCAAGGTCACCCAGCAGGCTTCATGTGGAAGAAGAACTGCTTTTCTCCACCTTGGTTGCTTATTGTAAAGAGGCGTGGCTACGTTAGCCCGGGAATGTTTAAAAGGAGCCTAGCTCCCAATGTTAACTTGTTCTGGTTATGACTTCTTTCAAGAGCTTGTTCGTACCTACAATAAAGCTGATCACTTTTGTTGAAATCACTCTCCGGATCTTTGTTAGCGACGATCTAACACACTCAAAGCCAGAGGCTGAGAGCCAAGGGCCAAGAACCCCTTGGCTTGCACTTCTGGCCACACCCACCCTGCAAGAGGCAGGGAAGCAGAAGCTCGACCTGAACCTTATTAGCTGGCAGAGATGTCCCCATGACGCCCCTCCCTTGCTTTTTAATTTCTTATGAATCTGGCTTATGCTGAGTCAGACCCTCTGTCCATCAGAGTCAGTATAGTCTACTAAGACTGGAAGTGGGTCTGCAAGGTCTCCAAGAGCCAGTTTGGTGTAATGGTTAGGAACGCAGACTCTAATCTGGGAGAACCGGGTTTCATTCTCCACTTCTCCACATGCAGCTGCTGGTGTGACCTTGGGTCAGTTACAAGTTCTTTCAGAGCTGTTCTCTCATGAGCCGTTCTCTCAGAGCTCTCTCAGCCCCACCTACCTCACAGACAATGCTCCCTCTAAGCGGTGGAGTCTTGTGAGCAAAAATTCTGCTTTGTGAGCTACTGGCCTGAAAGCTGTGAGCAAACTATTTTATTTATTCATTCATTCATCCATTCGATTTATACCCCACCCTCCTCACCGAGGCTACTGCAAAATTTGGCTACTGCATAAATTAGTTTGCTCTGGAGCCACCCTTCCTGAGCTAAGACAAAAATGTGTGAGCCAGAGGCTAAGAAACTGTGAGCTAGCTCACCCTAACTCAGAGGGAATACTGCTCACAGGGTGTCTGTTGTGGGGATGGGAAGAGAAAAGAGATCGTAAGCCGCTCAGAGACTCCTTCGGGTAGTGAAGGACAGGGTATAAATCCAATCTCTTCTTCTTCTAGCAGAGGTCTTTCACATCACCTGCGACCTGGTCCTCTTAACTGGAGATGCCGGGGATTGAACCTGGGACCTTCTGCATGCCAAGCAGAGCTCTACCACTAGCCACAGCTCCTCCTTATTTCTAGTCAGCTGCTTCATTCATATACCCTCACCTTTCTCCCCAAAGCCACTTGTGTCATTCTTCCCTCCTTTGTTTTATCTTCACAACAGCCCTGCGAGGTAGGTGAAGCGGAGAGTGTGTGGCCGGCCCAAAGTCACCCAGCACGTTTCCCAGGGCAGAGTGGGGGCTCTGTTCTCCCACACCCTGGTCGGCCACTCTAACAGCTACACCCCGCTGGACCTCAGCCATTTCTCCAACATGCATCGTGACTTCTGATTTAAGAATATTTTAAATGAGATGCAACATGATTAAAAAGTTCATATCTGATTAAAAAAAAAAACCTTCCCCCCCACACATACATTTAGCAGCTCCCCTCCCACGGACTTGGAAAATATGATTATATTCATAGGGGAAAGGGCAGACCTGATTCTTTTATGCAGGAATACAATGGCAGGATACAGGAGGCACCATATATACTTACCAAGGACACCGTTTTCATTGAACTGCCAGGCACCACATTTTAACTTTCAGGCCAACGGCTGAGGACCTGTTTGTACGTTGAGTTCACGTCTGCCTTGTTAAATGAACACGTCAGTAAAGCCAACCAGTGGTTCTCTGAAATTAGAGAGCTTATAGGTTTGAATCTGCACTTTCCAGCGACACCTCTTTACCATATATATTTATTTAACTTATACCTCACTTTTCTCCCCAACGGGAACCCAGAGCAGCTGCTGACCTTGGGTCAGTCATAAGTTGTTTCAGAGCTGTTCTCTCATGAGCGGTCCTTGAAAGAGCTCTCTCAGCCCCACCTACCTCACAGGGTATCAGTTGTGGGGAGGTGAAGGGAAAGGAGATTGTAAGCTGCTCTCAGATTCCTTTGGGTAGTGAATAGCGGGGTATAAATCCAATCACCACTTCTTCTTCTTCTTCTTCTTCTCTTCAATACTGATCTTCTCGGCTCCATTTCCTCCTCACAACAACCCTGTGAGGTAGGTTAGGCTGAAAATGTGTGACTGGCCCAAGGTCACCCAGCACTCCTTCCGCGGCAGAATAAATAGCCAATGAACTGAGGAAATAGGTGGTAGCCCTACTGTCCAAGTTATATTTAGGCCCTGCCTCAAAGGAAATCAGAGAGGCGCCCTCCATTTTTAGCCTCACAACATCCCTGTGAGGTAAATTAAGCTGAGAGAGAACGGGTTGGATCCAGACTTGGCAATTTCCATCAATTCCTCCTTCTCACTGCAGATGCCCTCTCATGTAATGTCTCAGGGCCCCCGATTTCCCCAGGAGAAGCATTTTGTCATGATCAGTCAGCTGTGCTGGGAGAGGCCAGGCAGGAAGTTTCAGGTAGGAAGTTTCAGTTATGCCACTGGCAAATTTAGTCTGGATCCAACACAATGACAGGCCCAAAGTCACACAGCACACTTCATGGTGAGCAGAGATCCGAATCTGGGTCCAACTCCACAGGGTTGTTGTGAGAATGACACAAGGAAGGAAGGACCATGTAGGCTAACCTGAGGGAAAACAGGATAAAAATGTAGTAAATCAACGAGCAAAGGAAGAGAGAGAATGTGCAAAGAGCAGTCCTTGAGACAAGGAAGGGAGGGCACTTGTTGTTTTGAAATCACCGCCCAAATCTTTGGCTCCTGGGCCCCCGTTGTCGTGAAAAACACAAGGGCCTCGAGAAAACCATGAAGGCTTTTGTTCTTTATTATGTCAGCGTGTAATTTTTCCCCCCAAGAGAAATCTCGACAAACAATCCACGATGCTGCCTCCAGAAGTGTATTTTCAATGCCAGACGGATTGTGTAATTGCGATTCCTGAATTTACGAGCGCAGGCAGAGTGGTTACACCTCTGAATCTTATCGTAATTGCCATCTTAGGCTGGCAGCTAACGAGAAGCAGTTGTTTTCCCGCTGAAATCTGTGGCATAGGATGAGCATTGCTGGAAGGTCCTTGAAACCACAGAAATATTTGTACCGAGAAGCCATCCATGCCCTAAAATGTGCAACCCCCTCCTGTGCACATTTAGAGAAAAATCCTGCATTGTTCTGTGACTTTTGGTCCCCAGATCATAGCCTTATGGGGACATTATTTATTTATTTATGGCAGAGTTACACACAGGAAGCATATAATAATATAAAATGCGTAACTAAGTTGATATAGTGGGTATACAGACTGATTGGGCAATCCCCCTAAATGCTAATATCTAGATTTTCAGTCCACTTAGTCGCAGCTGGGAAGAGTTCAAAGTGCTCCATCACATCTCCCTGGAAAGCACGACACTCATGTTCCTGTGAAAGATGGAAAACAGTTTGGCGGACTGCACCACAATCGCATTTGGGTCCTGGTATTTTGCCCCATATAAACAATGGGTCTGCACAACTGCCAAAGCCTGTTTGTATTCAATAAAATAAAATAAATAAATAATAAATGTCACATCCTGCGGGTCTCTCGTTGGTGTTTATCAGGTTATGGATATCAGGTGGAACGGATTGCATCCATGTTTGCAACCATTCATTCCCTAGATTGAAATTTTGTGATTGCAGGATTTGTGCAAATCTTATCGCTGGGTCTCGGGATCATGGTTTGGATAGGTGCGCATCAAACATGTCCTTGGGGATGGGCAACTCTGTTTTCAATTATCTTTCTATAGTTACGAAGAAGAGCTGGTCACACCAGCAGCTGCATGCGGAGGAGTGGGGAATGAAACCCGGTTCTCCCAGATCAGAGTCTGTTCTCCTAACCACTACACCAAACTGGCTCTCTTGGGGATGGAACCTGGGGAGGGCAGGGTTTGGGGAAGGAAGCGACGTCAGTGGGATAAAATGCCATAGAGACCATCTTCCAAAGCAGCCATTTTCTCCAGGGGAGACTAAAAGTGGTGAACATTTTATGTATCTTTGTATGTTTTTCTAGTGTTAAGGTTGTAATGTATTGTGATTGCTTGTATGAATTGCCCCGTTCACTCCCCATGCAAAGCTTGAGCCAGCCGAAGGCTCCTCTGAACCTCTCTCTCATTGGTCGCCCCATAACAGCGACCAATCAAGCTCCAACAAGGGAAAGACTCCCATTGGACTTTAACTCATCAATCTCATTGGTTGTTAAATGTAAATAGGCGTGGCTATATTAGCCCGGTAATGTTTAAAAGGAGCATAGCTCCCGATGTTTCCTCGTTCTGGTTTTGAATGCGTTTGAGTGTTTGTTCGCTACTTCAAATAAAGCTGAATCACTGAGCTGAAATCATTCTCCGATCCTTTGTTAGCGCGATCTAACAAATGTCTCACCTGATGAAACCTTGATTGAAACGGTCTGTGAGCGCTGTACCATCAGCGAGACTTGAGACCGATTCACTCCAAAGGCCACAACTTTGATTAATTGTTTTTTCACTGAATAATTAAAGAAGATTTATTTTTCTCTAAACACGACTTCGTGATCTTATCACGGTTGTTTTCCTTACGAAGTTCAGCCTGTCCCGTGACCTCTCGTTCTTGACTCCATTTTCTCCAGGGGAACTGATCGCGGACATCTGGAGATCAGTTGTCCTAGCGGGAGATCTCCAGGTGCCACCTGGAGGTTGGCAACCCTAGCGAGGGCCAGGGAAGCCACGGCGGTTCCCCTTCACCGAGCACCGCCACGGCTACACTAACCCTGCGTGACCCGTGGAGTTAAACAATAAGTCGCAAAGGCGATTTTTATTTTTATTTTTAAACGTGCCTTAACTATTAACTGAGAATGTAGGCATCAGGCAGCTCAGACTTTCTGGTTGCAAACCTGCAGCAGGAAGGGAGAAGCGCTGCGAGGGACATTCCAGCGTGTCCAAAGTAAACATCGGGCTGCTGCCTGAGCAGATGGCTCGGGCTGGGCCGGGCCGGGGCAGGCGGCGGAGGGCCAGGGTGCTGACTCACTACCTCCGCACGCTCACACAGGTGCAGTCGGGAGGGCGTGTTCGGCCCTGAACAGCTGCCAGAGGCGGGAGCGCGGGCAGCACCCGGCTTGCGTGGGAAGCACTCTCCAGGAGCAAGCCGCCCTGTGTTCCACCACCACCCCTCCACCAGTGGCAGGGGAAGTCAGACACTGCTAGCAGTGACACCGCCTGACTTTGGCTAAGCAGAGGTCAATGGCGCATAGCTGCACTGCAAAAGTACAGAGGGTGGGTACTGAGAACTAGGAAGAAGAAGAAGAGGAGGAGGAGGGGGGGAGGGAGGAGGAGGAGATTGAAAACTCACCTACACAAAGGGGTCCCAGAGCAGTTTACAATTTCCTTTCCCTTCCTCCCTCCACAACAGACACCCTGTGAGCAATGCTCCCTCTAAGGGGTGGAGCCTTGTGAGCAAAGATTCTACCATGTGAGCTCCTAGCATTAAAGCTGTGAGCGAACAATTTGGCTACAGCCCTGGTTAGGTTGCCCTGGAGCCCCATCCTTCCTGAGCTAGGACAGAAATGAGTGAGCCGGAGGCTAAAAAGACTGTGAGCTGGCTCGCACTCACTCAGCTTAGAGGGAACACTGGTGGGCAGCCGCCAGGTTGGTCTGGAGCAATGCTTCCTCTAAGGGGTGGAGCCTTGTGAGCAAAGATTCTACCATGTGAGCTCCTGGCATTAAAGTTGTGAGCGAGCAATTTGGCGACTACATCGGTTAGGTTGCTCTGGAGCCATCCTTCCTGAGCGGAGACGAAAATGTGTGAGTCGGAGGCTAAAAGACTGTGAGGTAGCTCACACTAACTCAGCTTAGAGGGAACACTGCCTGTGAGGTAGGTGGGGCTGAGAGAGCTCTGAGAGAACGGCTCATGAGAGAACAGCTCTGAGAGAACAGTGACTGGCTCAAGGTCACCCAGCTGGCTGCGTGTGGAGGAGTGGGGAATCAAACCCGGTTCTCCCAGATTAGACCCCTGCTGGATCAGACCAGTGGTCCATATAATCCGACAGTTCTTCTGGTCCAGCATCCTGTTCCACACAGTGGCCAACCACTTCCCCTGGAGGGCCAGCAAACAGAGCCTAGAGGCCAAGGCCTTCCTTGCACTGGGTTCCAGAGGTTTGCTGCCTTTGGCTATGAGCTTTAGTCCCCATGGATTAGTAGCCACTGAGAGACCTCTCCTCCATGAATCAGTCTAATCCCCTTTTAAATCTGCCTAAACTTGTGGCCTTTGCTACATCCTCTGGCAGTGAATTCCACACTTTAATCACTTGTCATGTAAAGTATTTCCTCTTGTTTGTCCTGGATCTACTGCCCATCAGCTTCATTGGATGCTCTTGGCTCCTAGTATTGTGGCAGAGGGATTTCTCCTTGTTACGTATTAAGATAGCCTCGCCAACGCTAGCCTGGCCATGCAGTCAAACAGACCTTCGGGTCTAGAAACAATAGACTAGTCGGATCCTAATGCGGACCAATGGGGTTGCGCAGATCCTGGTATGGACCTATGGGGACTGGGTAGTGTAAATAGAGGCTATCACGGGGAGCGTGTGTGTGTGTGTTTGAATGTGTGCACGGATAAAAGCCAGTCACAGACCGGCTCGTTTGTCTTCTAAGTTCCTGTGAGTAAACAAACTATGAGCTGATCACTATGCCACGTGTACCAACTCAGCAGGGGTCGTTTCGTAGAAAAAGAGCTAGGGGAACTCATTAGCATAACTCATTAGCATATGCCACACACCCCAACATCACCAGAAGTGTGTCATAAGGCCATACCCCCTGACATCACCGGAAGTGTGTCATAAGGCCACACACTCCGCTCCCAACGGTCCCGGCCACCGGCACCGGCCTTGCAGCTCCACTGCCGAGCCCCATGAGGGGCCCGGCGGTGGACTGCAAGGCTAGCGGGAGTGCAAGGAAGCCCCGCGAAGGCCCTCCCTGGCCCCAGCAGGCAGGGGTGGGGAGAGGCAGGGAGGAAGCAACTTACCCTCCCTCTTCTCCTGCCTCCTCCTGGCTGAATGAGGGCCGGAAGTGGGGC
>NW_015171517.1:912834-931802 GCF_001447785.1 Gekko japonicus
ACCTCTGCAACTCAGTACTTTTCACCCTCTATCAGTCTGACAGAGGCAGAGAGACCCCGATTCCCCACAAGCAGCTGTGCCGCCCTCGATCTTCTGTTTGCCCCGGTTGCATTGGTCAATTTCACACTACTCGCTGCATGGCCACATTTTGACCCACATCTCCTCCTGATTTCCCCCGTGTCTTCTCGATCTCAAAAACCAACGATCGAGAAGACGTGGGGGAAATCGGGAGGAGATGCGGGTCAAAATGCAGCCATGCAGCGAGTAGTGTGAAATTGACCGATTCATCCGGAGCAAACGGAAGAGCAAGGGCGGCACGGCTGCTTGTGGGGAATCGGTCATTGTTGTTGGAGCTGTGAGTTCCCTGCAGGTAAAGCACGTTGGAAAAAAATCACAAAACTGCGACTGACTTATTTCGGCCATGTCATGCGGAAGAGCTCACTAGAAAAAACAATTATGCTTGGATTGGTTATCGGCAAAAGGAAACTGGACTGCCAAAGAACATGGTGGCGAGATGCCATTAAAGTCAACACCAGCCTGAGCATGGAACGACTCAAAGAAACAGTACAAGATCGGAAAATGTGGAGAAAGCTGGCCCATGGAATCGCCGAGAGTCAAACATGACTGAATGGCTAATAACAACAAAGCGTGTTGTGGAGGAGGCAGAGTACAGGGCAGGCAATAGATAGTTGATCTACTAGCCCGTATATGTAACCTATCACTAAATTCAGCTACTGTAGCAGAAGCCTGGTTGGCCACTATGTGAGACAGGATGCTAGACTAGATGGGCCACTGGTCTGATCCAGCAGGGCTTATGTTCTTATCAGAGGGAGGCCTCAGCCTCTATGCCCTGTTGTTGGCCCTCCAGAGGAACTGGCTAGCCACTGTGTGAGGCAGGATGCTGGACTAGATGGACCACTGGTCCGATCCAGCAGGGCTCTTCTAGAGTTCTTGTGAAGGCCTCAGCCTCTGTGCCCTGTTGATGGCCCTCCAGAGGAACTGGTTGGCCACTGTGTGAGACAGGATGCTGGAATAGATGGTCTGATCCAGCAGGGCTCTTATGTTCTTATTTGCTGCCTGGCAAAGGACTGCGTTTACTTCCAGTGTGCTCTGCCATTTCTACATAAAGCAAACATTACAGAAATAACAAGTTTCCTGCATGCTCTCTCTCTCTTTCTCATTCAAGGAAATGAAATCCAGTAATGCTGCCTAAATATTTTCATATTATTCAAACCATTAAAAGCATGGCGATGAACGTCCTTCCGACGGATTACAAAATATCCTTTTGTTGAACAGCTCATGGATGCGACACCTGGACCGGCAGAAACAAACACCAAACATTCCCCAGCAGAAAAAAAAAAAACCCAAAAGGATATTTCATGATGGCTCATTATGTCCCAAGTAAAATGGGAAAACTTTTTATATCTTTCACTGTTGTCTGGGAGATACTTAACAGGAAAATCAGTAGCTAATGTTAGATTTAAGAGCCGGTTTCTTCTTCCCACGGAGACTCGGCTGTGAAGACGGCAAATGTCCTTTGCATACTCCCGGGTTCTTGATTGGATACAGGGCTGGGTACGTCGTTGCCAACCTCCAGGCGGGACCTGGAGATCTCCCACATTTATTTATCAAATTTATACTTCGCCTTCCCAGCTGAGGCCGGCTCAGGGCGGCTTACATAAAGAAATAAAACACATCAATAACAATTTAATCAAATCCTAGAATAATCTAAAAACATTCCAACATTATAAGGTGCCATAAACATTAAATAATACTAACAGTAGACTAGGGCTGCCAAGTGGGGGCGGGTGGCGGGTAAACCCCCGCTTTGGAGGCCCGATTTCCGACGCCACGGAACCGGGCCCCGGGGGGAACCCCACCACTGCGTGCGCGTCACCAGGAAGTGACATGGGCACGCGGGGCATGCTGGGGGCGGGGCCACAGCCGTACAAGGGAAAACTATTTTTCAACTTTTTTCAACTGCTGGGTGACGTGCGTGCACCGGACGCTGGCCGGGAGCCCCCCGCTCCTGGTGAAGATACACTTGGCAACCCTACAGTAGA
Organism: Gekko japonicus; assembly: GCF_001447785.1. Taxonomy (NCBI): domain Eukaryota; kingdom Metazoa; phylum Chordata; class Lepidosauria; order Squamata; family Gekkonidae; genus Gekko; species Gekko japonicus. The sequence continues at coordinate 914,898 of NW_015171517.1, forward strand.
CCTATTGTTCAATGATGGCGGCCGTGTTCAAAGACAACTGATCTCCAGAGAAGAGATTTATTTATTTTATTTACTAAATTGGACTTATAACCTGCCCTTCCCTACAGGCTCAGGGCGGGTCACAACATTTAAAATCAACATCACAAATAAATGAATCAGTTCCCCTAGACCAGGGGCGTCAAACATAAGGCCCAGGGGCCGAATCAGGCCCATCCTGGGCTGTTATGTGGCCCGCGAGCAACTGATGCAAGGGAGGGAGTGCTGGGGGTGAGTGGGCGGAGCCACTCCACAGCAGAACAACTTCGCCTACAGCAGTCAAGCATCATGGGAACACCTGTCCAGCATGGCACTGCTGCCTCTCCGGTCCAACTCTGGGTTTTCCTCTGCACCTCCCTCCCACCACAGGGGGTCTTGCAGTGAGGACACACTAACTCGGAGCTTACCAGCTGCTGTTCTTTATACAGTTTCTATATCCAGTACCTGGCATTACATTTTATGGCACACATGGCCCGGCCCAACAGACACTTATGTCAGATCCGGCCCTCATAACAAATGAGTTTAACACCTCTGCCCTGGAGAAAAGAGCTACATTGGAAGGAGGACTCTATGGCCTTATACCTCGCTGAGATCCCTGCCTTCCCCAAACCCCACCCTCCACAAGCCCCACCCCCCAAATCTCCAGGTATCTCCCAACCCAGAGCTGGCGAACCTAATTGGATGGCACCTCTCAAATTAGACCTTTGGATGGAAGTTCCAAACTTGTCACAGCCGTTCTCTCCCTGGTTTGCGTTTATAGGCTATAGCCAAGGCACAAACACACACACACGACTGTTTGCTTATCACTACATTAGACTACTTGGTGAACATATTGATCATACTAAAACATCAGGCAGTTGCTTTTACCATTTAATGGGACGGTGACATCATCCGGGAGGCATTTCAGGTCTTAGCTAAAGATTCACCACTGCCATCACAAGAAAAGCACCTGATTACTCATAGACAAAATAATGACCACTTAGGGCTGCAGTTTTAATAGCAGGTACTTCTGTAAAAAGCTTCCTAAGTAGCTCAGTCGGTTAAGGAGGAGATGTCCCAAGGTGATGAAATATGCTTTGAAAAGTCAAGTTTCCAGAAGAACCTCAGAAGAGCTCTGCCTTCCTTGTTTGGTGTCGTGACATACTCTAATCTGGAGAACCGGGTTCGATTCCCCACTCCTCCACACTCAGCCAGCCAGGTGACCTTGGGTCAGTCACAGTTCTCTCAGAGCTGCTTTGTCAAAAAAGCGGTTCTCTCAGAGCTCTCTCAGCCCCACCTACTTCACAGGGTGTCTGCTGTGGGGAGAGGAAGGGAAGGCGATTGTAAGCCGCTCTGAGATGCTGAGTAAAGGACAGAGTATAAATCCAACCCTCCTCCTCCTCCACCTTCTTCTTCCATAATAGCCTTGCTGGATTAGACCAGTGGTCTATCTAGGCCAGCAAATGATCCCACACAGTGGTCAATCAGTTCCTCTAAAGGTCCAACAACACGACTCAGAGGCCAAACCTTTCTCCTGGTGTGGCTGCCTAGCCCCGGTATTCAAAGGTTTACTTCATTTAATCACCATGGCTACTAGCCACTGACAGAGAGCCAGTGTGGTGCAGTGGTTAAGAGTGTTGGACTAGTATCTGGGAGACCCCAGTTCGAATCCCCACTTCTGCCACGGAAAGGAAACCCGCTGGGTGACTTTGGGCCAGTCATACTTTCTCAGCCTAATTTACCTCACAGAGCTGTTGTGAGGATAAAACGGACAAGAGGAGAATGGCGTAAACTGCACTGGGATAAAAAGTGGGGGATGAATGACTTAAATAAATAAATGAGACCTATTCTCCATGAATATATCTAATCCATTTTTAAAGGAGTTCGGAACTGTTTACATGGTGCCTCCTGCCCCTTTTATCCTCACAACAGCCCTGCGAAGGGGATTAAGAGGGCAGATCACCTGCTGAGTTTCATGTTAGAGTGGGGATTTTAAGCTGGATCCCCACACCCTAAATAATAACACTCTAATCGTGCTGTCATCCCCACTTCCCAGATGTGGCCAATGTTACAGCCAACAGATGTGAAGGAATTCCTCAAGTATCGTCACTACCCAAAAGGTGCACCATTGCTCATCTCTGATTTATTGCGTGTGGGTGCGGATGTCCGTGTGTGGGCACACGGTGGAAGCATGATTCTAGGAGCTGAATGAGAGAATGTGTATTTGAGAATTAAGTGATGTGTGTCCCCAGTTTCAATCTTCGAAAGACCCAGGAATGGATAGTTTGGGAAACACTGTTCTAGGGACCCAGATTCGAGTCCAATAGCACCTTAGAGACCAGGAGGATTTTTAGGGTATGAGCTGCTGCTATTATTATTATTATTGTTGTTGTTGTTATTGTTGTTATTATTATTATTATTATTATTGGGCAGGAACGCACAGGAATGGAGTTCCGGCTGGCTCCCAAGTTGGCCACGCCCAGGGAATTCATTAGCATAATAGGCCACACCCAACAGCAGAAACTCATTAGGATTGGCTACATTAGGGGTGTGTGGCCTAACATGCAAAGGAGTTCCTGCTACAAAAAAAGGCCCTGGGTTTTGACAACAAACAAGGTAAACAGAATAACAAGCAAAAGGTGGGTGTGGCTGGATGACCACACTTCTGGTAACATGGGGATGTGGCCTAATGTGATAATGAGCGGTGCTGTCAGGGTGTGGCCTAATATGCTAATGAGTTTTGCTGTTGGGTGTGACCTATTATGCTAATAAGTTCCTGCTGGGCTTTTTCTACAAAAAGAGCCCTGATTATCATGATGATGATGATGATGATGATGATGTACAGAAAAAAGGAAGGAAAGGGGAAAACCAGAAAATATAATTACCAAAAAAACTCAGTGTAAGGGCAATTTTACAGAAATTACGGCCATTCCTTTTCCAAAATATATATGTATATGTAAAAAAGTATATGGTATAATAGCTTAACAAATGTTTAACAAGATATATATGGAGTAATGGTATAAAAATATAGCTTAATATATATATATATATATGACCTATTAACTTAAAAAAAATCTGTACAATGACCTACTCATTCTACCAGTTTCTCCTACCATATTTCCATTTTTATCCTTTCTTACCTTATCAGTCCTGTTATATAGTATAACGTAGATAACATCATAGAAATTTTTATAAGCTTTCACACAACAGTTTGTTATAATAAACAACATGTACTGCTCTTTCCATTTCATATTAAAACAGTCTTATAGTGTTATCATTTACTATTAAACCTTTCAGATAAAAGGGGTAAGACCTTTGGAGAGTCAAAGCTCCCTGCACACTTCTTCAGATACCGCTAGAATGACCACATGGCTACTGCACAGACAGTGCACAACTCCACCCAACACCCACATACAATAATATAAGTATGAAATATGTAACTATAACCGGAGGCTACACAGAAGGGTGGGGGCTGTTAGAGTGGATTGGCCCTTTACCTCCATCCGTGCCAGGAGACCCACAAATCAGGAAAGGTAGTAGCATACCCGTTGTAATGTATTCAGAAGCTGCCATGAATACGTTAAGATGTAATGTGAAACATCTCATTGGGAAGCTATGTTAAGCTTCGTCTTGAACAGGGATTGAAGTCCAAGACTAATGCGACCAATCAGATTCAAATGTATATAAGCGGGAAAGATTCTGATTGGTCCTTATTCGCTCAACCTGATAGGTTGATAACTGTATAGTAGGTGTGGCTACATTAGCCCGGAATGTTTAAATACCGAACAGCGACAATGAAAGCTGGTTCGGGCTATCAGAGAAGTTGTACCGTGTCAGAGAAGTTGATCGTCGAGCTGAAATAAACCTGAGTTTTGCTGAAATCACTCTCTGGCTATTTTGTTAAGCACGGACTTAACACCCGTCTTTCTGTCCCTCTGGCAGTGACTGTTCCAAGGTGCGAACCATCTGCCCACCACAAGCCCTGCTTGCCAGTTTCCTGGGACATGGGGCTGGTGCCACGTCGGGGAACAGTGCTCAGAAGAGTCACAGGGTTGCCAGCGTCCAGGTGGCGGCTGGAGATCTCCTGGAATTACAGTGGACAGAGATATAGCTTACAAAGGTACGAAATAGAACAAAGAGTCCAATGGCACCTTTAAGACCAACAAACTTTGTTGGTCTTAAAGGTGCCATTGGACTGTACCTTTGTTCTATTGCTTCAGACCAACACAGCTACCCACCTTGATCTAAAGATACGAAATGACAGACTAAGGACAATATGATAGATTTATACACCTCATGTAATAGCCGATTTACTGATAATCATGTAGAGTCACACATAGAACTATGTCTACTCCAGGGGACCACAGAAAAAGTGCAGAACGTGGCCATCTGCACCAAATGTGTTACCATTGATCATGGTCTTCAATTTTCGAGAACCCAGAATGTTAACTGCCTTGGCTTAGCCAAGGTATCAGAAATTACAGTCCGGAATCCCTTAATGGGATTTAGCCCTTCCTGCTTCTAATTGTTTAACACCAGGGCACCATTGTAACGGTGGTGATATGTAGTTTGATCACCATTCATTTTAAGGTTTCAGTTTATAGTTTTAACCTCTGATTTTATCATCTTATATCAATGTTTGTAGCCCGCCCTGAGCCCATTTGTGGGAAGGACAGGACAGAAATTGAACCAAATCAATAAGTAAGTAAATAAACTCCAGCTTCTGAAGGATGTCGATATTCTCTCTCCCCCCCCAGCCTTTATGGGTGCAACCAGGGCTATTTTTGGGCAGGAACGCACAGGAACGGTGTTCCGGCTGGCTTCAGAGTTGGCCACGCCCACTACAGCTAAAACCTCTGCGTTTGTGGCTACAGAGGGAAGGCCTGGAGAGCAACCCCACCGGTGACTCCGAGGAGGGCGGGCCAGGGGCCCCCCTGGAAGAATCAGGGAGGCATTTAAATGCCTCCCCGTGCCTTCCCCAGCCTGTCCAAGGGCTGGCTTGCCCGGTCTCCCTGCAGCTGCAGGGCGCCCAGGCAAGCCAAGGGACGTCATGGGGTGTGGCCTAATATGCTAATGAGCTGTGCTGTCAGGGGTGTGGCCTAATATGCTAATAAGTTTCTGCTGTTGGGTGTGGCCTATTATGCTAATGAGTTCCTGCTGGGCTTTTTCTACAAAAAGAGCCCTAACGATCAGCTTGAGAATGCCTGAGGAGCATCTGCCAAAACAATCAGGAACTGGAAGGACGGCTGAAGAAGGGTTTGGGTGCTTGGGGACAGGGAATCAAACAGCTTCCTGATCCTCCCCATGACTCACAAAACCGGGGGGGGGGAGTTCAGAAAGTAAAAATGCAATCTCTGATAAACAGGAGAAACCGTGCAAAGTTGCTCAGTGTGTGTTACCATTACTATTATTTTACAGGACACAATAGTCCGCTTTTCTTGGTGCATCTACCTATATCCGGGTCCCTGACATGGTGCCTATATGGGAGGTGTGGCACCCGCCCACACCTTTCTTGGTGCCCGCCAAGTGTTTTTAGAAAGTGGGTGTGGCTTTGAGTCAGCAATGTTTCTGATTGGCCACTGCAGATTTGATTGGCTGTGCAGATTTTTTAAAAAAACATTGCTTTGGCAGTCGCTGTCACCACTACGCAAGGATCTGCACTGTGTAATTGTTGGCAAGCTGTGGCAGCCGTTTTGTGGCTGTGCCCACCACACCGTGCCAGAATTCCACAGGTGCCCGCTGGCTCAAAAAAGGTCAGGGACCACTGATCCATAGTTCCTGGATGCACAATTTTAATTCCTTTTTAAATGCAAGCAGTCCTGAATGTCCTACGTGCCTGCATTCGTGTCTACTTTTTCATTCCTCTCTCAAAGGCAGAAAAGCGTGAGAAAAGCCACAAACCACCCTAAGATTGTTCTAATGATATACTGTAGGGCTTCGACAATGCCATGAACACGCTAGATGGATTTAAGCATTCTTTCCCCTAAAATACGAGGATAGCAGTAGCCTACCTTTAAAAGGCTATTACAGAGATTACTTGGATTACACACAAAGCACTTTTAAACGGCTATATACATGCTAAGTGACATTAATACGTAGGTGGGGCTCTCTTAACTTCTACTGTGGTACTTGGAACTCCATCCTTTCTCACTCTCAGTCTGGAGCTGGTGTAACATAGCAGCTAGGAAAATGAGCTTTATTCTGGAAGGTCCTTGGTCTGACTCTTACCTTTGGCATGAACTCACTAAGGCAGGGGTGTCAAACATAAGGCCCGGGGGCCGGAACTGGCCCATCCAGAGCTGTTATGCGGCCTGCGAGGAACTGGTACGAGGGAGGGAACTGGAGGCTGCTCGGGGGTGGGTAGGTAGGTGGAGCCACTCCAATTGTGGCTTCAGCACAGTGGGACAACCTTGTCTGCAGCACTCAAGCAGAACCTCTTTACTTCAGGGACTAGTAAGTTGGGAGTCACTGTAGCCACATTCATACCTCTTCACTCAGCCTGCAGCTCCGGGGATGCTATCCCAGGTAGCCTCAGGGATCAGTGTTTACACGTGGGTGGGTGTGCAGACAATCCTCTGTTGGGGCATGGGAGCGTCTGCCCAGCACTGCACTGCTGGGTCACCAGTCCGCCCTTATGGGTTTTCCTCTGCACCTCCCTCCCAGCCCATGGGGCCTTGCAGTGAAGACACACGTACTCGAAACGTACTCGTTGCTGTCCTTTATAAAGTTTATATCTCCAGTACCGGGCATTACGTTTTATGGCACACATGGCCCAGCCCAACAAAGTGACATTTATGTCAGATCTGGCCCTCGTAACAGATGAGTTAGACACCTTTGTACTAAGGGGACATAGGCAGGCTCCCATTTTCTGAAATCCATCAGCTGCATACAGAGAGTCCTAGCTAGACAGACATTTCTATATGAGGTTAGGAATGGCAGATCTGTTAGTTTCGAAAGAACAAACAGCAGGGTTAACTGACAAAGAAGATATTGACCCATTTTACAGGATTCTCGTTAAAGATGGCTATAACAATGTTTGTACACATAAATCCCTACGAAAATGCTGCCCCATGAAAAGCTCAATCTATGCTGAGTTCCATCTATTATCGTACTAATTATGTGTCAACTCGTATCTATGGATGTAAATTAGGGTATGCAAATTTTGTTTTCTTTCCTAGATGGCCACCCTAGTAATGCGTAGGGAGTCCCAGATTTTGTGAAGTCTGTCATAGTTAGTCAGGAAGAATTCTAAAATCAGCCCAGAGAGTGGGAGGAGGTAGAGTGACATGGTAGATATTGTTATTACGATATGCTGCGGTACTGAGGAAGTGAGCTTTCGGACTCAAAAATTACTGAAATTAATTGTATTAATCTTTGAGGTGGTCCTGGACTGCGTTTTATTTTCCGCTGATACTACAGCCCTAAGCAGAGTTACACCTGTCTTAAGTCCATTGTCTTCCATGGATTTTTCAATCGGCACAACTCTGTTTAGGATGGTTAGACTTTCAGCATCCATGTGTTGACTGGAGTTCTTCTAGAATTACAACTGGTCTCTAGACTGTAGAGATCAGTTCCCCTAGAGAAAATGGCTGCTCTGGAAGTTGCACTCTATGACATTATACCCTGTGGAGGTCCTGAGGCTTCACCCCCCAAATCTCCAGGAATTTCCCAATCTGGAGCTGGCAACCCTATATTAGGATCAGGAAGACCTAGGTTCAGATATTCACTCTGCTATGCAAGCTTGCTGGATGACTTTGAACTAGTCACACACAACCTCAGCCTGGCCTGCCTCACAGGGCTGTTGTGTGGACAAAGTGGACGAGAGGACACCAACCTAAGCTGATTTCAGGAGATAAGTAAAGGTTCCCTTGCTTGAAAGCCAGTCGAGTCCGACTCTAGGGTTGTGGTGCTCATCTCCGTTTCAAAACCGAAGACCCAGCGCTGTCCGAAGATGTTTCCGTGGTCATGTGGCCGGCATGACTAAACACCAAGGCGCACGGAACGCTGTTACCTTCCCACTGAAGTGGTACCTATTTAGCTACTTGCAATTTCTTGCTTTCGAACTGCTAGGTTGGCAGGAGCTGTAACTAGAGATGGGAGCTCACTCCATCACGCGGCACACTCGGGTCTTGAACTGCTGAACTACTGACCTTCCACAGCCTGCAGTTCAGCGTCTTAACCACTTGAACCACCGCAGCAGGGTATAAATGAAGTAAAATAAACATAGCGCAATTACCTCTCTGGAACTTTTTGAGGGGACTTAATAATGCAAACTTCCTCCTACGGAGGAGAGGGGGTGGACCGAAAGAGAGTTCAGTCCAATCACGCCCATTCTAAATTTCCTCAAATGGGAGCCTTTGTGTCAGGTTGGGGGTGTGCACTTGGAACAGGGTTACCATATTTTTGGAAAGCAAAAATGAGGACGTATTTCCTGACTACTTCAAACAAGTGATTACTATGACAAATCTCATTTTAAGCACCTCTCCTATTTAACCTGTGTTCAGGTGGGTAGTCCTGTTGGTCTGAAGCAACAGAACGACGTTTGAGTCCAGTGACATCTTTAGGTCTGAAGAAGTGTGTGTGCACAAGAAAGCATTATCTCCAGAATTAAACTTTGTTGGTCTTAAACGTGCCACTGGACTCAAACTTTGTTCAGAATGTAAGAACACAAGAGAAGCCATCTTGGATCAGGCCAATGGGCCATACGGTCCAATGCTCTATCTCACACAGGAGCCAAAACCCAGGTGCCATCAGGAGGTCCACCAGTGCGGCCATAATTCCAGAAGCCCTCCAATTGTGCCCCCCAAGCACCAAGAATACAGAGCATCACTGCCCCAGACAGAGTGTTCCATCTATACCCCGTGGCTAATAGACACCGATGGACCTCTGCTCCATATTTATCCAATCCCCTCTTGAAGCCATCTATGATTGATGCTCATAGCCACTACCACTTCTTGCGGCATTGAATTGCATATGTTAATTCCTCTTTGGGTGAAGAAATACTTCCTTTAATCTGCTCTAAGCCTACTGTTCATCAATTTCATTGAGTGCCCAACAGTTCTTGTATTTCGAGAAAGGGAGAACAGTACTTCTTCTCTACCTTCTCTATCCCATACATAATTTTGTAAACCTCGATCATGTCGCCCCTCAGTTATCGTTTCTCCAAGCCAAAGAGCCCCAAGCAGTTTAACCTTTCTTCATAGGGAAAGTGTTCCAACCCTTTGATCATCCTAGTTGCCCTTTTCTGCACTTTTTCCAATGCCATAATATCCTTCTTGAGGAGTGGTGACCAGAATTGCACACAGTACTCCAAATGAGGTCGCACCATCGGTTTATACAAGGGCATTATGATACTGGCTGATTTGTTTTCAGTTCCCTTCCTAATAATTGCGACTAACTGGGAATATTCCTAACCTTCCTAATAATTTTTGACTTTTCAAAAAAATAGTTCTATGTAAGATGTGATGATTGCGACTAACTGGGAATATTCCTAACTTTCCTGATAATTTTTGACTTTATTTTTTAATAGTTCTATGTAAGATGTGATGATTGCGACTCACTGGGAATATTCCTAACCTTCCTAATAATTTTTGACTTTTTATTTAAATAGTTCTATGTAAGATGTGATGATTGCGACTAACTGGGAATATTCCTAACTTTCCTGATAATTTTTGACTTTATTTTTTAATAGTTCTATGTAAGATGTGATGATTGCGACTCACTGGGAATATTCCTAACCTTCCTAATAATTTTTGACTTTTTAAAAAAATAGTTCTATGTAAGATGTGATGATTGCGACTCACTGGGAATATTCCTAACCTTCCTAATAATTTTTGACTTTTCAAAAAAATAGTTCTATGTAAGATGTGATGATTGCGACTCACTGGGAATATTCCTAACCTTCCTAATAATTTTTGACTTTTCAAAAAAATAGTTCTATGTAAGATGTGATGATTGCGACTCACTGGGAATATTCCTAACCTTCCTAATAATTTTTGACTTTTCAAAAAAATAGTTCTATGTAAGATGTGATGATTGCGACTCACTGGGAATATTCCTAACCTTCCTAATAATTTTTGACTTTTCAAAAAAATAGTTCTATGTAAGATGTGATGATTGCGACTCACTGGGAATATTCCTAACCTTCCTAATAATTTTTGACTTTTCAAAAAAATAGTTCTATGTAAGATGTGATGATTGCGACTCACTGGGAATATTCCTAACCTTCCTAATAATTTTTGACTTTTCAAAAAAATAGTTCTATGTAAGATGTGATGATTGCGACTCACTGGGAATATTCCTAACCTTCCTAATAATTTTTGACTTTTCAAAAAAATAGTTCTATGTAAGATGTGATGATTGCGACTCACTGGGAATATTCCTAACCTTCCTAATAATTTGAGGAGGCGGGAGCCACGGAGGCGTCCGAGTCAGTCCCGGCGGCGGCGATGGAATCCCTGGAGGACCTGGCGCTGGGGCCCTGCACGGCCTCGCCCTACTTGCGGCCTCTGCGGCTCCGCTACCGCCAGGTAAGCCGGCGGGCGGCCTCTCGCGTCGGAGCCTAGGCCTCGCCTGTGTGTGTGTGTGTGCGTGTGGGCCTCCGCGCTCTTCCTGCCGCCCGAGGGGGAGGGGGGCCATGAGGAGGAGCCGGGAAGTCCCGCCCGCGCGGGGCGAGGAGGGGACGGGGGGCTGAGGTAGTGGCTGAGGGCGGGGGCCGCTTTGGGAAGGCGGCCGGCCTCGGGGCCTTTTCCGAGCGGAGGAGGGCTCCGTGGCTCGTGCTCCGTTTCTTCGCTTCATTGATTATTATGCCCCTGCCGTTGCCCCCTGCCAGGACCCGAAAGGGCTCACGGGATTCATCCGCCCCTAGGTTTGATTGTCACTGTCACAACAACCCGGTGGGGTAGATTGGAGACAAGTGATGGGCTCAAGGTTACACCCAGATCGCTTCTGTGGCAGAAGGGGGGAGGGGATTAGGGATGCCAGCCTCCCGGTGGTTACAGCTCATCTGCAGACTACAGAGGTCAGTTCCCCCTGGAGGAAAGGGATGCTTTGGAGGGTGGACTCTGTGGCATCGCACACCACTGAGGTCCCCTGTCCTCCACAGACTCCGTCCCCAAATCTCCAGGAGTCTCCCAACCTGGATCTGGCAACCCTAGATTCGAACCTGAGCTAGGGATGCCAGCCTCCAGGTGGGACCTGGGGATCCCCCGGAATGACAGCTCATTGCCAGACTACAGAGATCAGTTCCCTTGGAGAAAATGGCTGCTTTGGAGGGTGGACTCTAAGGCGCCATCCCCAAATCTCCCAGGCTCCATCCCCAAATCTCCCAAGAGTTTCTCAGCCTGGATCTGGAACCCACCCCCCACCCCCATCCCCCGTCAATGGCCGGGGGAGACCTGGCAACCCTATCTCAGATCCTAGCCCGGCGCTCTGACCATTACACTGTAGAGATCTCAAGGATATACTGGCTTCTTTAAGATAGATTCAGGTGGGGTAGCCGTGTTGGCCTGAAGCAATAGAGCCAGGTTTGAGTCCAGTGGCACCTTTCAGACCAACAAAGTTTAATCGTGGGGATAAGCTTTCATGTGCATGCACACTTACAGAATCATAGACTTGGAATCATTCTCCGCGTGTCCATTTTATCCTCCCAACAGCCCTGACAGGTACACTAGGCTGAGAGAGAGGAAGCTGCTCAGAGTCCCACAATGCGTTCATGGCAGGATTTGAACTTGGGTCTTTTGGTTTCTGACCTCTATACTACACTGGATATGTTATTTCCAGGGAAGCTCAACACTACCAAGAGCTTGGGCTGATGGCTGAGTGGTACAACATCTGCTTAACGTGCGGAAGGTCCCAGGTTTGGTCCCGGGTCCTTAAAGGCTCTCAGGCAGTTGTTGGGTAAGATCTTTACCTGCCTGAGACCTTGGAGAGCTGCTGCCGGTCAGAGTAGACAATGCAGACCTTGACAGACTGATTCTCTGCCCCATGATATTCACAAAGCACCCCCTCACCCCCACACAAATCTGCAATTAGTGGCAGTGTGAAATTGAAATTCTCTTCAGTTATTTTGTTTTTTTACCGTGCCTTTGCTCCAAGAAACTCAGAGAGGTGTTTATAGTTCTCCTCTCCTCCGTGTTACCCTCACAACAATCCTGTGAGGCAGACCGGGTTGGGAGCAAACAGCCCAAGGTCAGCCAGAGAACTTCATGCCGTGTGGAGACTCGAACCTGGGTTCGCCCAGCTCCTCTCTGGTATCCTAACACCACACTGCCTCTCAACTATCCCAAAGCACAATTTTTAAAAGGGACATATAAACAGCACTCCAGACATAGCATTTTATTTATATAAGTGTTTTTATGATAGGTGCACATAGTACCAAGATCTCAGGCATATATTTAATAAGACCCTTCTGTCTGATGGCCATCAGCCAACTCCTTAATGTTAGGTTTGATTCCTATTTGCAGTTAGTGGGGTTGTGTTGTTGTTTTTTTAAAGAGCCTGGGAAGAAAACTGGGATTTTATTATCAAGGTGGAATCTATCAGCAGTATAAAACAAGGCCCCTCTGCTGATTGTTAGAAGCTGTCGCAGGTGGGAAGAAGGGGGAATGCATAAAATACCAAATGCTTCCTCCCCCCACCCAATTCTTATAATCTTTATATTTATGATAGGTGCGTCTGATATATATGTCTCAGGCAATCACTGAGACCCCTTGTGTTTGATGGCCATCAGCCAGTTTCTTGAAGTTACATTTGATTCCTATTTGCTGTGTGTTAAGGGTCTGAAAGAAAAAATATGAAGTTTTATCCTCCAGGCAGATCTGAGCCTTATAAAATTATTTTGCTGGTGGCCAGAGGCTATTGCAAGTGGGGAGAAGGGGATGCTTAAAACCCCAAATGCCTTTCCCTGATAAATTCTGAATTCCTACCAAGATTTTATATTGCCCCCTGGGGTGTTATATGGCTCCCATTAGAATCTCTTTATCTAATTTTTATCTAGGGTTGCCACACCTGCTAAGGGCAGGAAATTGCCACCTCCAGCTTCCACTGCCAGTTACTGCTTCAGCTGCTGGCAAGAGGGAAGTGACATCACACCACTCTAGGAATAGCTGTTAACTCTGTGGCAGGAGGAAAAAAACTAAAAATAGGTGCTCTTACATCACTTCCAGGGAAACCTGGAAGTGACATCATGCCACTCTAGGAATAACTTAACTCTGTAGTGGATGATGGTATCCCCCCGATATTCTTGCTCCCCCAGATTCCTGCCAGTTGTCAGCTGCTGCCAACGTTGTTTTTATCCCATCCTTCCTCCAGGGAGCTTGGGAGTGTCCACAGTTCTCCCTTTCCCTGTTTTATCCCCCATTTTATGTTGTGAGATGGGTTGGGCTAGAGGAAGGTGGCTGGCTGGTTTGACCCTTGGCCTCGAAAATCCTAAACTGATACCGTAACTGATACACCACATTGGCTTTTGTCATGAACATGACTAGAGAGCATTTACCTTTGTAACAGCAATGCTTCCTTGCCCATCTTAAGGGCTGCCTCCCAATGCCCCCCCCTAAGCTGTGAAGTCTTGTGAGCAGAAATCCTACTTTGTGAGCTACTGGGCATTAAAGTTGTGAGCGAGCGATTTGGATACTGCATAAATCAGTTTGCTCTGGAGCCCTCCTTCCTGAGCGAAGGCAAAAAAAAAAAAAGGTGTGAGCCGGAGGCTAAAAAACTGTGAGCTAGCTCACACTAACTCAGCTTAGAGGGAACACTGCTGCCCACGTGTGTGATGGAATGGCTGTGCTCCAAGCTTGCTCTGCCCCCAACTTATCTCTTTATGATGGGTGTGGCCAGAGGTCATTTCGGGGGAGATCGCAGTTCCCCCGGGTGAGGTACGGGGCGGGGCACATGACGAAGCCCCGCCCCCTGCTTCCGGCCGCCCGCTTCCAGCCCTCATTCAGCCAGGAGGAGGCAGGAGAAGAGGGAGGGTAAGATGCTTCCTCCCCGCCTCTCTCCACCCCTGCCTGCCTGGGGCCAGGGAGGGCCTTTGCGGGGCTTCCTTGCACTCCCGCCAGCCTTGCAGGTGCACCGCCGGGCCCCTCACGGGGCTCGGCAGTGGAGCTGCAAGGCCGGCGGCAGCCGGGACTGTTGAGGGCGGGGTGTGTGGCTTTATGACACACTTCCGGTGATGTCAGGGGGTGTGGCATATGCTAATGAGTTATGCTAATGAGTTCCCCTAGCTCTTTTTCTACGAAACGACCCCTGGGTGTGGCCCCACAGATGATGTGCTATATGAGAGGTCACTTGAAGTAGATGGCAGTGACCATTTTACACCTATTGCACAGCTTTGGAAATCCATCTCGTCGTGCATCGGTTGTGCGACGTCGCGTGTGTCTGTAAGCGCCATCAGGTTGCCGCCAACAACCCTGTAGGGTTTTCAGGGTAAGAGACTAACAGAAGTGCTTTGCTATTGCCTTCCTCTGCATAGCGACCCTGGAATTCCTTGGTGGTCTCCCATCCAAGTACTAACCACGGCCGACCCTGCCGAGCTTCCAAGCAATGCTCCCTCTAAGCTGTGGAGTCCTGGGAGCAAAAACTCTACTTTGTGAGCTACTGGGCATTAAAAGTTGTGAGGGAGCGATTTGGCTACGGCATCAATTAGTTTGCTCTGGAGCCCATCCTTCCCGAGCTGAGACAAAACTGTGTGAGCCGGAGGCTAAAAAACTGTGAGCTGGCTCACAGTAACTCAGCTTAGAGGGAACACTGCTCTTCCAAGACCTGATGAGCTCATGTCATGCCTGTACATTAATAACAAGAGTGGCTTCCCTCTGCATCAACCACTTCTGGCAAGTAGACAAGAGATTGGGTCAGTACAATTCTGGCTGGGAAGGAGACCTGTTTATTAGTGTTTTGGTGTGTTCTTGGTGGGACCAAACCCTCCCCCTCTTCACAGTTGCTCACTGATGCACCGTTTTGCTTCCCAAAGGAGAGGCTTCCGGTTGAATCCGCTCGACATTCCCTCTGTGCCTGTTTTGAACCCCCGGTATTTTCCTCCTGATGAAGTCTCTTCCTGCCCATCCTTGGTTTACTGTTGTGACTTAATCACATCGCCTGGGGCCCATTCCTGTTACAAAGTCCTGATGTCTGCACCAGGTCCTGTTAGTCAGACATTCCTCGGTGGCTACACATGCGCTTTCCCAACGGGGCAAATGGCAGCTCCCCAGAGGACATTTCAAGTTGTCAAAAAAGCACGAGGGAAAATATCCTGGCTCCAATACAAACAGGGTACTGAGTACGAGAGGCCACGCGAAAGAAAAGGCTGATATCCTTATTTGCGTACAAACCAAATATTAATATATCTAGTGCAAAAAGTACAGTATGTTTAGTGGAAACAGGCCCTGTATACAGTGGTGATGCAGTGTAGTATGACCATTAGAATATAAAAAATTCAATACATAATACGACGGTTAGCAAGGTATAGCAATCGACGGTCTGCCGGCTACTTAAGACACCGTTTCGATATCTTCTTCAGGATTGTTTCTGTTACAGTCCCGTTGCAGAATGGCCTTGGATAGTTGTTGTAAATTGTCTATAAAAGACAAGAGTCCAAACATCTTCAAGTATGATATAACATCTAAGTGGACTTATTAACAGTAGGAAAAAATGACACTATTTATCAGCCAATACTAGAGGATTAAGAAGTGTATTCCATCGCTCTTAACCAATACACCACGCTGGTTCTCAAACTGCTTTAGGCAGTCTGCTGTACGCATTGGCTTTTAATTCTGTACTTTTCCCTTCTGCTGTAGGGAGGAGGAGGATTTTGGATTTATACCTTGCCCTTCACTTGGAGTCTCAAAGGGGCTTACAAACTCCTTTCCCTTGCCCTCCCCACAACCTACCTGTGGGTAGGTGAGGCTGAGAGAGCTCCGAGGGAACTGTCCTTGAGAGAACAGCTCTGATAGAACTACGGCTTGCCCAAGGTCACACCAGCAGCTGCATGTGGAGGAGTGGGGAATCAAACCCGGTTCTCCCAGATTAGAGTCCGCGCACTTAACCACTACACCAAACTAGGATTCTGTTGCCTTTATTCTGTAACCCGGCTTGAGTCTCAGTGAGAAAGGCAGGCTATGAATACAGTAAATAAATGAATGTGTCATGCTTAAATGCAAATTATTTTAGTACTTTATTCTATAAAGCCAGTTTTTTTTTTTTAAAAAAGTGATAAATGCAGTTGTTCCTTATAACGTCTTGATGGGAAGTTATTGCCTTCAGTGCCCTGAAAGTTCCCAAAGAGCTGCCCCACCAGTTTCCTTCATTTACCCTTTAGTTTCCCATGGCCTTTACTCTCCCCTGCCCTATTCGGCCTTCCAGTCCGCTTCCTTTCCCCATTTCCTGTCTTCTCAATGGATCTAATCTTCTCCTCCATTCTCAGTTTCCCCAGCATCTCTGTCCCATTTCCTTTTCAAGACCTTTCGGCAATCTTCTTAATCCCCTTCCTAGATGGGGAGATCCTGCGACGCGCCACTGCTGTACGCTCCACCTATTTTAATTCCTCCCCAGCAAGATTCCCTTTTAATTAGTGCACGACCCAGTATATTTTCTTTCCCCTTTTCTCTTAAGGTCACCACTCAGCATCACTCTAAGAGTTTAGGACAATGCCGGCTGCATTTGAGTTTGCCACGTGCAAAAGTTACATGAAGGTATCACTGTGTCTTTGGAAAACTGGTCACCGGTACAAATGAAAACGAGGCCTGCCGTGTCTGAGATGGCATGTCTGATAACCCAGATGAGTGTCACAGGAAATCCTTCTTTCTCACTTTTCCACCTGACTACAATTCATTCTTTGCAGTGCTGCCCTAAAGATGTACAATCAGAAGACTCAGCTGTAGGTTTTGCTGTAAGGTA
>NW_015171517.1:932296-953453 GCF_001447785.1 Gekko japonicus
AGAGCTTCTATCAGGCCCGCAATTAAACTGGCTGTCTTCTGCTTCTTCTTCCAGTTCTGCTGCTGCTGCGTCATCGTAGGTTTGCAGCTTACAGATACACACCTGAATAGCATACTCGAGATTGCCACAGCACAGACATTTTGATGCAGTAATTCAGAGCCAGAGGTGTCATTTATCATCAGACACTGTTAAATAAAGAGTGCTAATGTTTTAAGCATGTTTTTATTTTAAGTAAAAACAACCCACCCTTTGTGTTTGTGTCCTTTATAAAGTTTATATCTCCGCTACCTGGCATTCCATTTTATGACAGGCATGGCCCGGCCCAACGAGTTCTCATTTATGTCAGATCCGCCCCTCATAACAAATGAGTTCGACACCTGTTTTAAAGGGTCTTTTTGTGAGTCGGGTGGGGTCTGTGGTGCATGCAGAGCTGATTTCCCAGTGACGATTCGCCACTTGGGATTCAGGCCCGCATGCCACCGCTCTGCCGGTCAGCAGAAGCCCTTTAAACCTCTGCAGGAGGGGAGGGAGGGGGTGGCTGCAGGTGGCTGCGCTGAGGGCGGGGCTTGGGGGCGGGGCTTCCCCTGCTGGCCAACTGGCCAGCAACCGATTGGAGTCCCCAGAAGTGGGGGATCCCCCACCTGGACCCGGGAGCTGGCAACCCTACTGTAAGCGCTGGTATAATTATCTGGTAGATTAAATATAACGGCAGTGCCATGCAAGGCCTGTATGGCATCGTCCCCTGAGTGTGGGAAGCGAGGGGTGCTGTGATGTGCGATCATGACAATGAGCTTAGCTTTGTCTGGTGTCCTAGATAAGTTTCCACATTTGGCAGGAAGGTCCAGTTTTGGGTGCAGCTCTGCCGAAGCCCAGGGGTTTGCTATCCTTCAGTCGATTCACCAGCCCCTTGCTCCTGTCAGACTTTTCTTTTTTTGCCATCAAGTCGCAGCTGACCTATGGTGACCCCATAGGGTTTGAGAGATGTTCAGAGGCGGTTTGCCATTGCCTGTCTCTGAGCAGCAATCATAGACTTCCTTGGTGATCTCCCGTCAAAGCGCTAACTTGGATGACCCTGCTTTGCTTCTGAGATCTGACGAGATAGGGCTACCCTGGCCCGCCCAGGTCAGAGCCTGGTCACACTATACCCACCTTATCATTTGCCAGGTGAATGCTTACCGGGGATGAGCAGCAATGATTCCCCAGGGAGAGTAGAGCAACATGCTCCATGGCACAATCTTGCTTTGAGAGCCAGTTTGGTGTAGTGGTTATGAGCGCGGATTTTAATCTGAGAGAACCAGGTTTGATTCCCCCACTCCTCCACATGCAGCTGCTGGTGTGACCTTGGGTCAGTCACAAGTTCTTCCAGAGCTGTTCTCTCAAGAGCAGTCCTCCGAGAGAGTCCTCTCAGCCCCACCTACCTCACAGGGTGTCTGTTGTGCGGAGGGGAAGGGAAAGGAGATTGTAAGCCGCTCTGAGACTCCTTTGGGTGGTGAAGAGCAGGGCATTAATCCAATCTCCTCCTCCCCTTCCTCCCAGGGAGAGAGCAGAGCAACATACTAAATGGCAGAATCTTACTTCGAGAGCCAGTTTGGTGTAGTGGTTAGGAGTGCAGACTCTAATCTGAGAGAATCAGGTTTGATTCCCCACTCCTCCACATGCAGCTGCTGGTGTGACCTTGGGTCAGTCACAAGTTCTCTCAGAGCTGTTCTCTCAAGAGCAGTCCTCAAAAGAGCTCTCTCAGGTCCATCTGCCTTACAGGGTGTCTGTTGTGGGGAGGGGAAATGAAAAGAGATCGTAAGCCACTCTGAGACTCCTTTGGGTAGTGGACAGGATATAAATCCAATCTCCACCTCCTCCTTCCCCACCACCCACCTTATCATTTGCCAGGTGAATGCTTACCGGGGATGAGCAGCAATGATTCCTCGGGGAGAGAGCAGAGCGACTTACTACATGACACAATCTTGCTCCTAGCCCCCCCCCCCAAAAAAGGAGAAAAAAAAGGTCACATGTATCAGTAGAGGGGCCATAGGTCAGTGGCAGAGCCCATAGTTTGCATGCCATTCCCAGGTGCCTTCTCCAGAATTTCCTGTTGAAAGGCTGTTGAGTCGTGGTGATGGGAAAGACCCCTGCCTGAGGCGCTGGAGAACTATCAGCCACCATAGTCAACACCAAATCTCTTTTCGTGTGGAGTACATTTATATGTTCACCTCCCTGAGGGGGAATAACCCAGAGAAGCGTTGGCTCGCAGTGCCTTTTAGACTTGTTTGGAAATAAACATTAGTGAAACGACACGGTTCTTTTGAAAACTAATCAGTGGAATTTTATTAGTAGTAGTAGTAATAATCACGCCTGAGGGCAGGTTGGAGGTGGGGAGAGACCAGCTGGGTTTCTGTGCTTCCTCTATACTTTGCATTGCTGTCATTTCCCAAAGCTACAACTGGGGCTGGGGCTGAGGAGCCCCTTCCTACAGCTGTTCTGTTGGGCTTTGGCTCAGTATGTCCTGGGTTTTGAGTTAATAGGGGCTTTTTTTGAGGGGGGGGTGATGACAGATTGTTTTTGCTAAGGTTGACTAATAGCCCCAGAGCTTCTCTTCCTCCCTCTTTTTTTTGGTAAGTGTTCAGCTGAGCCCTTGGAGATCTGAGTGACGTTAGGAAGGGCGCTTACTGTGATAATTAGGTGGAGCTTACAGTAATAATTAGTTGATGACAAGCTAGGGGTTTGCAAGGACTTGTGGGGGGCATCTCTTCTCCCCCTTCCCACTGTTTCTTCTTTCCCTTTCCCAAAAGCCTCCGTAGCCCTCTCCCCTTTTCCTGCTTCCTTCTCTCCTTCCCATCCACTGCCGTCCCTGCCTTCAGTTTTCCCTTCTTCCCGCCCTCCCCTTTTCCTGCTTCCTTCTCTCCTTCCCATCCACTGGCCAGCCTACCTTTCTCCGTCCCTGCCTTCAGCTGCCCCTCCTTCCCCTCCTGCTGTTAGCCTCTCCCAGGAAAAACTGCGGCCAAGTTTACAGCATGCCTAGTGGAAGACACCTCTGTGACTCACCTGCTCTAGAATTGCCTGGACATTTTAAGGATAATCTGTTCTAACCCAGGGAAGATGAACAGGCATGACCCTGCAGCCTTAAAATTCCATGGCCTTATCACTTGTGGTTGACCTTTGAGGAATGTCTTGCTGATTTTGACCAGAAGCCTCTTATTTCGAAACCGATTGGCATTTACACAGAGAACTGGGACTTCCTCCCAAAGAACGGGACAACACACACGCCTAATGCAATGAAAGTTTCTGACCAATGGCTGTGTGTGTTGTGGCACAGAACTTCCTTTTCCCAAGAATGTCACTAGGCCAGGCCCAGTTTTGTGGTGGTAACCCTGCAAGGATTTGTGCAGGTACCGCACTTTCCCATGTACCCTCTTCTCCACACTATTTCCTCTTTCCCTCCTCCTCCTGGCACCCTAGGGTTGCCAACTCTGAGTTGGAGATTTGGGGCTGGAGCCTGGGGTTAGGGACCTCAGTTGTAATTCCAGAAGATTTTATTTGTTTGTTTGTTTCCAATTTATACCCCGCCTTGCTGGCAAAAACTGGCTCAAGGTGGCTTACATAAGTTAAAATACAATAACATCAATAAATTCCGTAACATTCATAATAAACAATTGCATAAAGTGCTAGTACAAACAGTGCAAACAGATGGCGGTGGTTTCCTATGCACGATCCAGTAAGAAAAGCCCATCCGACGTTATAACAGGGCCGTGGCATGTTCGATTTACGATGGTACGTTCATCAGTGGCGTGTCTCCAGGCCCCATCTGGAGGTTGGGAACCCTAGGCAGCCCCATATTCTCACTTTTTTCCTGTTTCCTTCTCTCCTTCCTACCTACCAACCAGCCAACCTTCTATCTGTTCCCCCATCTTTTTATTTATTTATTTATTTATTTATACTTCATTGCTATACAGTGAAAACCCAAAGCAGCATTCTTCTTTCCTTCATGTTATTTTCACAACAACCCTGTGAGATAGGTTAGGCTGAGAATGTGTAACTGGCCCAAGGTCACCCAGTGAGAGAAACTTCCTTCTCTCCTTTCCACCTACCAACCAACCAACCTTCTATCTGTCCCCCCATCTTTAGCTATATTTGGCCTCGGCCACACGGGCAGGAAAATGCGGGGGGGAGGCGTGGCTGTTTTCCCCAGGCAGACTAACGCGCGACTGCACGATCAGGTGTCGGGTTGAGGTCCCGTCGAGCTCCCATGGTTAGGGGGGAGATGCCAATCACAGGACGCGGCAAAGGAGCGGTGCGGCAAACGGGGTTGTGTGGGTTTTTTAAAACTGAAATGTGCGCATGCTCCGTTGGGTGCTTGTGTGCATCTGTGGAGACTTGGGGGAAAAACCCCTTACTGTCAGAGCTCTCTCAGCCCCACCTACCTCCCAGGGTGTCTGTTGTGGGAAGGGGAAGGAGACTGTAAGCCGCACTGAGACTCCCTTTGATAGTGAAACTACTTCCAGTTTGGTATAGTGGTTAAGTGTGCGGACTCTAATCTGGGAGAACCAGGTTTGATTCCCCACTCCTCCACTTGCAGCTGCTGGATGACCTTGGGCAAGCCATAGTTCTGTCAGAGCTGTTCTCTCAAGGACAGTTCTCTCACTCAGCCCCACCTACCTCCCAGGGTGTCTGTTGTGGGGAGGGGAAGGGAAAGGAGTTTGTAAGCCACTCTGAGACTCCAAGTGAAGGGCGAGGTATAAATCCAATATCTTCTTCTTCATCTTCTTCCACCAGTTTATCATTCCCAGTGTCTTTAATTTAGGGCACTGATAGAGGCACAGTACAAGTTAGCAGTTGTGTTAGATTAGGGAGTGGTGGATTTTTGCATGTCTTCCATGTTGCAGTTTTAGGTGGTCAGCCGTGTTGGTCTGAAGCAGTAGAACCAATTTAGAGTCCAGTGGCACCGTTAAGACCAACAAAGTTTTATTCAAAGCATGAACTTTCATGTGCACGCACACTTGTTCAAATACACTGGAAGGGAGGTAAGGTTCAAACATATACAGGGGTCTGAACAGCAAATTAACACGTAACAATGAAGAAGTTTTAAGATACGTGAAGAGAAAACTAAATAACGGTCTTGTTACTTTTCTTCGGGGGCTCCGTCTTTAAACGTCTCGCAGAGAAGACGGTTTTGTGTCCGTCGTGGCGCTCGTACGTGAGCTCGATGCCAGCTTTTCAGCCGGGAAGCATCTTCTCACCCTCTTCCCCTTAAACATTGACCAAGGTCTGATTAATGCATTAACGCTCAAATTTAAACAAACGTTTAAAGATTACTTTTCCTCTAGACAGAAGGCCACTTAATGGCGCACTAGAGTCCCGAGCACCCGGTCGAAAGGGTATTAATTATTTGCTCCAAGTTTCTTCCTCCCCCCACCCCCCTTCCTGGGTCAGAGTCCTCTGAGCCTCCCATACGGAAGCTGGGTAGGGAAACTCCGAGCCTGGGACGGAGCAGCTGGCCTGGACATGGGCCGATGCCCCAGTTGACAGGTTGTTGGATTAGAAAGAATATCAAAGGCAGCAGGCAAGATTAGGGATAAGTGAACATCTGACAGCAGTTTGCAGGAGGGGGGGAGAACAGATGAGGAACAATGGGAGTGGGGGGCTTGGGGGGAGACAAGAGGTGAGAAGGCCATGGGAAAAAAGCGTGGTGGCAGTCTCTGAAGCTCCAGGTTGCTGCCCCTCCTGAATAGGACAGGAAATGGGATTTCGGAGGGACAGATTGTGATGAGCGGCGATGAATATATTATAGGCAAGAGAAGGGCGAAACTCCTCAAGGTGAGTGATGTTCTTTTCCACAAATCGGTCAAATGTAACTAAGGGGGGGGGGAGTCTCTACCTTTCCCTAAAGCCGTGTTATGACGCGCTACGGAAAGAGATTATGCACAACTCCGATTTTGGCAGACCAGGCCTTTCAGCTGCTAAGAGAAGAGCAGGTGTTTTTATCTGGAGGCGAGAACAAAAGGCATGAAAGAGAGACTGGATCTTTTTTTTGGGGGGGGGTGTGGAACGTTTATGTGAGAGGTCCAGTGTAAACTTGTGATATTTTTTTATTTCCTTTAGTCGTTGCCCGCCAGTGCTGTTAATGTCCATAATTGGGGGTGGGGGGTATGTCTTGGTGGATCAGTTTTGCCATGCAAAGCAAAAAGCACAAGAGGTCGGGGGGGGGGTACTGCTACAACTGGGTGCCAGGGGTAAGGGGGACAGAATTTAAGAGGGATTTCGGCAGCTGGTCCATCTTTTCTCACCATGTATGACAAGCTGTTCCTGACAATATCTGCTTTGCTGCACCATTATGGCACCGGAACCCTGCTCATTAAGGAAGGCACCGGAACCCTGCTCTTCAGCATGGTGTAGTGGTTAAGATTGACGGACCCTAATCTGGAGAACCAGGTTTGGTTCCTCACTCCTCCACATGAAGCCAGCTGGGTGACCTTGGGTCAGTCACAGCTCTCTCAGAGCTGTTCTGTCAAGAGCAGTTCTCTCAGAACTCTCTCAGTCCCACCTACCTCGCAGGGTGTCTGCTGTGGGGAGAGGAAGGGAAGGCAGTTGTAAGCCACTCCGAGTCTCCTTCAGGTAGTGAAGAGCAGGGTATAAAACCAACTCTTCTTTCTTATCCGGCTAGCCTGTTTGCCATCCCAGCCACACCAGTTCCACTTAGAGTGAACTGGATTTAAACCTAGCCCCTCTGAAGTCCATGGGGCTGACCTGGCTTATCCTTTCAGTTACTAAAGTCTAGAAACTTAGAAGGCCCCAGGCGGCTGTAAAACAGGACTGCCAGTCATAAGGCCTAGAAGTAGAGTCACTAGCAGGCTTGAATGGAAAAATATCTTGAGGCTTTAATGGGTGGGGTTGGGCAGTTGAAGGTTATTCATGGCACGGAGGTCAAGAACATCATCTGGGACATAACATCCCATTAAGCCTCCGTTCAAGGGACATTTGTCTTCAGGCCCACTGGTGACCCTTCTTAGAAGCCTGCTCAGGCCTTAAGGAGCTGCGGTGGCTCAAGTGGTTAAGACGCTGAACTGCAGGCTGTGGAAGGTCGGTAGTTCAGCAGTTCGAGATCCGGGTGCTGCATGATGGAGTGAGCTCCCGTCTCTAGTTCCAGCTCCTGCCAACCTAGCAGTTCGAAAGCAAGAAATTGCAAGTAGATAAATAGGAACCACTTTGGTGGGAAGGTAACTGCATTCCGTGCGCCTTGGTGTTTAGTCATGCCAGCCACATGACCACGGAAACGTCTTCGGACAGCGATGGCTCTTCGGCTTTGAAACGGAGATGAGCACCGCAACCCTAGAGTCGGATTCAACTGGCTTTCGAGCAAGGGAACCTTTACCTTTACAGGCCTTGAAGGGGTCCCTGGCATCCATACGGCTTTTTAATTCAAATTGATGCACCGCTTCTGTAAAGAAGTGTGGCCCTGTAACCTATCTTTGCTTATCACACCCCTGTTTTAAGAGTTGTTCATAAGGCGGAATCTCCAGTTGTTGCCCTAGGAGAGCATTCCATAATCATGATGATGATGATGATGATGATAACAATAACAACAATAACAACAATAACAACAATAACAACAATAACAACAATAACAACAATAACACTAACAACAAGACGAAGAGATTGGATTTATACCCCGCCCTTCACTTGGAGTCTCAGAGCGGCTTACAAACTCCTTTCCCTTCCCCTCCCCACAACAGACACCCTGTGAGGTAGGTGGGGCTGAGAGAGCTATTTCAAGAACTGTCCTTGAGAGAACAGCTCTGACAGAACTGTGGCTTGCCCAAGGTCATCCAGCAGGTGCAAGTGGAGGAGTGGGGGAATCAAACCCGGTTCTCCCAGATTAGAGTCTGCACACTTAACCACTACACCAAACTGGCTCTCCAAACAATAATAGATTGGATTTATACCCCACCCTTTACTACCCAAAGGAGTCTCAGAGCGTCTTACAATCCCTTTCCCTTCACCTCCCTGCAACAGACACCCTGTGAGGTAGGTAGGGCTGAGAGAGCTCTCCCAAGGACTGCCCTTGAGAGAACAACTCTGAGAGAACTTGTGACTGACCCAAGGTCACAACAGCAGCTGCATGTGGAGGAGGAGTGGGGAATCAAACCCGGTTCTCCCAGGTTTGAGTCCGCACTCTTAATCACTACACCAAACTGGCTGCTCAGTATAGTTATTTGGTGTGGAATATGTCCTTTCTGGCACCCAGGGGAGACTGCAGCGACCCATCTTCTGAGGAAGGCTTTTGGATAGCGTTGTTGAATATATATTAACTCTGTTGAATTTTCATCTCGTTCTTGTTCTCTTCTGTGGTTGGATTTTATGGATGTTTCGTTTCTTTTTAAAAATGCTCATGTCAAGCCATAGGAGAGGTGGAATAGAAATACCTTAAATACGCTAACTTTATAAACCCAGGTGGAAGAGGAACCTTTTTTACTTGATTGCAAAGTGAGTCTGTTAGATTCAAGTGCATGCTCTCCCTTACAGAACGGGGCTGTCTGTGGCAATTTTCATAAGAAACAGTTCTTCCCTGAACACACATATGTATGTGAGCACAGAGATACTCCTGTCTATTCTTCAGGCCACGTTTCATTTCAGAAGGGGGCAATCTCTTTTGAGTTTGGCCCTGGGTCTCCCCCCCCCCCCCCGCCCCCATGAATGTAAAAGGACTTTCCCAGCTAGACTTTCCTCCTTCACCCTCCGGGTGTCTAGCCTAATCCTCCTAACTCATGCTGTCTGCAAGGACTCCCTTTCACCTGATTTAGGTTTTTTTCTCCTAAGGATGGAAGGATTAGAAAAGCAATCCAGGTTTTCAGTGCTAGGGTCACGGGCTGGAGTGCAGCGTGAAAAACAGTTTACAGACACAGTTTGTCAGGTCTAGTCCTTGCGGGAACGTCTGCACCATTCAAAACTTGCATAGAAAGCAGAATTGTACCAGGTGTGGCTTTTTCTTTGACAGGATAGAAATGATGAGGAAGACCGTATATGGTGGAATTTCCCTGTCTGTGCAGATCTCAGGGCCGGTTCGTGCTTGCAAAGTTTGATTTCTTAGGGCTTCACTTCTTTTTGCAGTTCAGTTGTGACTCTTTGAAAAACCAGTGTGGCCGAAGCAGTGCAAGGTGGGACGGTGTTTGTCCTGTGTTGACTTATTCACACAGATGCACAACCCATCTCCTACTGAAATCAGACTACGTATGTGATACAGGGAAGGAACACGTACTTCCTCACTGTTTATCCCCCCCCCCTTTGCCCCCATCAAATTCTTACATTGTAAGCTCTTTGGGGCAGGAACAGGTCTTCTTGCATTCTGTAAAATGTGATGCTGCGTAGATGGTGGCCAGTAAATAGTTACTAAAAAGCACCATGAGATGCTTCAGCCATCAAGGGAGGAACATGTGAACGTTACAGGTGAAGGAGTCTTCCTTGATATCTGAGAAAGGGAGTTTTTAACTCTCGAAAGTTCATACCCCTAAAATCTTGTTGGTCTCTAAGGTGCTACTGGACTCAAATCCAGCTGTTCCTTGGTCCAGGCAACCTTACTTACCGCCAGGGGTCGTTTCGTAGAAAAAGAGCTAGGGGAACTCATTAGCATAACTCATTAGCATATGCCACACCCCCTGACATCAGGGGCCCGGCGGTGGACCTGCAATGCCAGCAGGAGTGCGAGGAAGCCCCGCCAAGGCCCTCCCTGGCCCCAGGCAGGCAGGGGTGGGGAGAGGCGGGAAGGAAGCTACTTACCCTCCCTCTTCTCCTGCCTCCTCCTGGCTGAATGAGGGTCGGAAGCGGGGCGGCCGGAAGCAGGGGGTGGGGCTTCGTTGTGTGCCCCCCCGCATCTCACCCGGGGGAACTGCAATCCCCCGCGAATCGACCTCTGCTTACCGCCACTAGACTGGTTTGGACACCATCATCTTATTCACCATCAACCGCCCACCCAGCGGTTCAAAAGCCCTCGGGCAAGTAGATGAATGGGTACCCACTCCTAGGAGTGGAGGGCACCTTCCTCCACGAACTGGAGGGCAGCAGAAGCGGCGACAAAAGCGGCGATGGTGATGGATGGCGAATGGAAATCCTGTGATCCGGCGAACATGGTGGCGGCGGCTGACGGCGAAGGCAGCAAGCGACCCGGACGGTGATTGGCCTGGAGGGCGCGGTGACGAGATGATGCAGTGTGGTCGGAGCCTATGAGGACGGAGTCCAGCTGCTGCAGCCGTCATACAGCCATGCGCCCCATGGACCGTGCCTGAAGGAGTCGCTGCGAAGGGGGGAAAAAGAGCAGACCTCGCCGAGAAAAACCGCCGCCTGGAGACAGAAGATCCCTCCATGGATGAAACAACATAGAATAGCCCGGCTGCTCAGGTACCCGGTAGGCACTCACCCTCCCGTGTATCTGTGGCCCTAGTTAGATGAAATTAAGAATGCTCTGTAAACCGCTCCGAGCCTTCGGGAAGGAGCGGTATATAAATGTAATGTAATAATAATAATAATAATGTACATAATCCAACTTGCTATGGTCCTCTTTGCTAAAGGGACAGTCTTGTTGAGGAAACTTTATGGCTTGGATTGAACAACTATTGAAAAGAACCTTCTGGACCAGAAATTAATCAGTTAAATATCATTTGGCATATGATTGGATTTTGGGAGGCCTCATTTATACTTTCATTCTATGCCTAGTAATTCCACTCTGGAACAATTCCTTTCTGGTGCATTTTGTATCTATGCTGTACAATTGTATTATATTATGTATTGTTATTGTCGTTGCTCAGTCACACAGTTGAATCCAACTCTTTGTGACCCCATGGACCACATCACACCAGGCCCTCCTGTCTTCCATCGTGCTCCCGAGTTTGCTTAACTTTATGTTCGTTGCATCAATAACACTGTCTAACCCTCTCATCCTTTGTTGTCCCCTTCTTCTTTGACCTTCAGTCTTTCCCAGCATCAGGGTCTTCTCCATTGAGTGCTCCCTTCTCCTTTGGTGGCCAAAGTATTTGAGCTTCAGTTTCATTATCTGGCCTTCCAGGGAACAGTCAGGGTTGATTTCCTTTAGCATTGACTGATTCGATCTCCTTGCAGTCCAAGGGACTCTCAAGAACCTTCTCCAGCACCATAATTCAAAAGAATCTATTCTTCAGCGCTCGGCCTTCCTTATAGTCCGACTCTCGCATCCATTGTGCTATTAGCCAATTTGTTCCTCATTGTGTTTGGCCTCTGAAGAAGGCCCTAATAGGCCGAAATGCGTCAGGTCAAGTCCATTGGCCCTTGTGTATATATGATTTTTTAAATTTTACATGAGGTGTGATCGGGCTCCTCTATGTTTTTTGATCCTTTACCAATAGATACACGTATTTTTACATATTATTTATACATTAAGTTTTAATTGTTGGACTTACCTTTTCAGATTCCGGATCCTCTTTTTTACTCAGCATCATGCACACACTCGGCTTGGTAGCAAAACGAATGCCTTCCCCAAGTTTGGAGGGGAGGGTGGCCAGCTGTTAGAGTTCCAGCGGGTAATTTGAAATCCGGAGTGGGGTAGCATCTGTCAGCTTTGTATTGATTTTTGTGAAGGAGTGGGGGAGGTGAAAGGTCCGGGCAATGCTTGTAAGGCGGTCCTGTGAGAAAGTCTTAGGGGGAAATCTAAAGATTGCCTCTAAACCTTGCCTTCCATTAACCCCCCGCCGCTAGCCTCCATCAAGATATTTTAATGGCTTTCAAAGCAAGTGAGCGGAAAATGGCCTCTATGCAATTTGGGCAAGGCCAAGCCGCAAACGGCCTCTGCTTTTTGGCGTAAACTGTACCGGAGACCAATGGAACAGGTGCGTATTAAAAGACAACATCACCCTAGCATTTTAAAACGTGAAGATGTAATTTTTAGAAGATGAAATGATAACTCTATGGTAACTATAGAGCCCCCCCCCGAGTGCTAGAGCGTCGCCACGTGACGGCCCCAGTGTGATGATGTCACTATCGGCAGTGGGGCTTCCCCTGCTGGTCAGCGGCGGATTGGGCCCCCGAAATCGAGGGATCCCCGGGCCCCGCTGGGGGGATGGCAATCCTAGCTCCCGAAGCTCTCTTTACTCAGATGGTTTCTGCTCAGATGCTGTTGTGCAAGCCAAAGAAAACAAGACAATTCATCTGCTGCTGCTACCCCCAACCCCATCCGTGTTAAGTGTTTTTCACAGTGGTGAATTCCACATGGGCTATTTGCTTCACTTTGGGCTCCCAATGGCAGCTAGGGTTGCCAAGTCGAAATATCTCCTTACCGGGGGACTCGCTGTGGCTGGAAGTGACGTGGGAAACCATAGAGTTTTCCCTCGGGTGACCATGGCCCTGCCCCCAGCGTGCCCGGCGTGGTCGCGTCACTTCCAGGTGACGTGCACGTTGGGGTGGGGTTCCCCCTGGGGCCCAATCCGCTGCCGGCAGGGAACAGGCCTCTGGGGCAGAGGTTTCCCCCCCCCCCCGGGGGGACTTGAGAAGTCTAATGGCAGCAGATTATTTCTGAGCTTCCACACAGCATCATTGCCCATCTGCTGTCTCCTCCACGGTTTTTCCGTGCTTCCGCAAGCCACCTTTTAGCCGGTGTTTCCTGCCAGTATACAGCTGAAGTGCCTTCCCTGTAGAAAGTGTGCTTGGCTTCAGAAAGCGCCACCCGCTTAGGCCCATTTTCTCTGCCGCATTCCCCTGAAGCTGCCATTCCCACCCTTCACCATGAAACGCTTTATAAAAATTGTCAAAACGTATAGCATTATGACGCTCTGTCTACTCGGTCCTGTGAATTCTCAGCTTTCATTTCAGAAAGGAAGTCTCGAGCCCTTTTTGTTGCCAAGATACACTCTCACCCCCCTCATGTCTGCAACAAAAGGGACTCGAGACTTAACTTAAAAAAAAAACCTGGAAATTCTGTGAACCTGATAGGTAGCTCATTGTAATGTTACAGTGCTATAGCAATTGAGCTATGGCCGGTTTTATGTTAAATTCCTGCAAAAGACTCCTGGTAGTGACAACAGTGTCCCTCTAAATCACTTTCATATGTTAACACAAAACACGGAGATAAAAGTTTGGATTTTTTTTTTTTAATCTGGTTATGTCCATGGCAGTTGCCCCACATCTGCATCCAAGGTTATAACCTCAATTTGATTGCTGACCTGTTGGCAAACTGATGTCAGTGAGAAAAGTCATAACTTTAAGGTCAAAACCTATCAAGTTTCTTAGTGCCGACAATACATCCTTGCTCTTGTGGTTTTTGGTTTTCAGTTTCAACTTACTACTGTATAGTAGCTTGTAGGGGGCGGGGCTGTCTTTATAAGTGGCCGCCTTGCCTAACAGTGTTTACTTATAGCAATATGTTAAGTAATTTGTGCTGGAATTCCGTGTAGTGTCTGGGGCTTTCTCCGTTTATCCTGACAACGAGAGAGAGTGAGGGAAGGAGTTGGCCAGATCCACACTGCACACACGGATCTGCCTTAAGCTGAGTCAGACCACTGGTCTATCATAGGTAGTGCTGCCTCCTTTTGATTGGCTGTTGATCTCCAGGGTCTCAGGGCCAAACTACACATTACACCTATCACGTCGTCACCACATGGACTCGGAGTGGGATACCAGCTGCAAGTTCCCCGTAGGAACTCAATTCGGAAGTGCTGCAGAGGGCCAATTCAGATCAGGACCACGGTGCAGCAGTGGAACAACTCCTGCCTTCCTTCTGGATTATTACCCTGACCTGAAATGGCCACAAGGATGTTATTTGTCCCATCAAGCGGGGCTGCATGTGCCTTTGTTCCGTACATCTGCAGCCCACCAAAGGCAAATTAAATCCCCTAGGCCAGCGATGGCGAACCTTTTAGAGACCGAGTGCCCAAACTGCGACCGAAAACCCACTTACGGTATTTATTGCAAAGTGCCAACACGGTGATTTAACCTGAATACTGAGGTTTTACTTTAGAAAAAACAACTCATACATTAACTTAAGATGATCCAAACAAAGTAAGGAAAGCAATCCCAAATGCTTCCATTTACTTAAAATTATTTGGCAGAGAATTCCACACTTTAATGATGGTCTGGGCCTGGCTGGGGCAATGGCACGCGTGCCCACAGAGAGGGCTCTGAGTGCCACCTCTGGCACCTGTGCCATAGGTTCACCACCACTGGCCTAGGCTGTTTCGGGTTGGGAAAACAACACCAGGGGAGGGGAGGCAGGAGTCCATCCTCTCCTCATGCCATAGTCCTGATCTGAATCAGCCCTATTTGGCACTTCAGAATTGAGTTCCCACAGGGAGACCAAGAAGCCCTGTGAGGAAAGGCTGAGGGGACTGTTCAGTTTGGAGAAGAGGAGGTTGAGGGGAGACAGGATGGCTCTCTTGGAGTATTTGAAGGGCTGTCACTTCGAGGAGGGCAGGGAGCTGTTCTGTTGGCAGCAGAGGAGAGGACTCCTAATAATGGGTTTAAATTAAGGACGGAAAGGTACTGGCTGGATATTGGGGAAAACTTTTTGACAGTCAGAGTTGTGCCACAGTGGAATCAGCTGCCCGGGGAGGTGGTGAGCTCCCCCTCACTGGCTGTCTGTAAGCAGCGGCTGGACAAACCCTGGTCAGGGGTGCTCTAGGCTGATCCTGCATTGAGCAGGGGGCTGGACTAGATGGCCTGTCTGGCCCCTGCCAACTCTGTGATTCGAGGGAACTCACAGCTGTCTTCCCGTCGCAAGTTCTTGTGGTGATCACATGGGGTAGATGTAATACGTAGTCTGGACTTCATGTAAGGATCGTTCACATCACTTCCCATCTGACCCTTTAGCTGGAGATAGGAGGGATTGAACTTGAGACCGTCTGTAAGCAAAGCATGTGCTCCACTGCCATGCCAGGGTAGAACTAGCACAGCTATATCGCCCAAAAGAAAAGTGAGGACTTCTGAATCTTGGGAGTAAAGCCGTCCTGATAACTAGGAGAAGCTTTGCCTTGCACATCGCTGAGCCGACACGCTGGTCCGGCCCAGGTATCGCATTAACAGTTGAGTAAGCAAACGTGTTCGCAAATGTTTGTTTTACCTCCTGAAGGGTGGGGGTGGGGGGAGAAATGGCACCTTTGAACAGGAGACTCTGCCGCCATAACCATCTGGATGCAGTTTCATTACAATCTCCTGCCAAAATGTAACGCTTCACTTTGAAGACTGGGAAAAGGTGCAGGTTGTAAAAATTCCAAAGTGTGACCTGAGGTTGTATTCTTTTCTAGGTGATTATGGGGTGGTGTAGAGTATGTGTGTGTGTGTGTGTGGGGGAGATGTTTACACTCACCCTGATTTAAAACAAAAAACAAAAAAAAACACTAATGCATATCTGTTCAGTCAAGGACAGACAACTACCTGATCTTTTTAACTGGCGGTTGCACTTGGAACCTTGAGTGTGAAAAATAGATGCTCAGACACTGAGCTCCAAATATCTTTGTGCCCAAGGCACAGAATGCAATTGGGATCCTCTGTGTTGGAGGGGGAGGGGGATTAATTAATTTATTTGGTCACTCGTAATGGGATTTTTCTCCCAGATTTTGAGACTCAAAGGGAGCAGTCCTAAGCAGCGCTACTCAAAAGTAAGTCTCATGTTATCCAGTGGGGCTTACTTCATGGAAAGTGCCCTTAAAGTTGCATATGGAGGGAATGAAACGTCATAAAGGTGGGGAAATCCCCTCTAAATATGGGTTCCTTTTTTATGATTGTTCAGTATATATTTCCTGAAACAGTGTATTTTAGTTGCTTGTTAATGCATAGTTACATATGATTGACTTATTTCTCCTTGTTACCTCTTTATCTGTTTCTGTTTCTTCCTGTAACCTGACATATGCCAATAAAGGTCTGTGTATGTGTTAAAAAAAAAAAGTTGCATTCAAAAGCAGGTTACAAAATAAATGCAAAAATCTAGTTTAAACAAAGCGTTCTATGCTGTGCCCTCGTTTAAACCGCATTTTTGCATTTATTTTGTCAGCCACTTTTTTGTCAGCCATATACACTGCGCCCTGACCTGGATAGCCCAGGCTAGCCCGATCTCGTCTGATCTTGGAAGCTAAACCGGATTGACCCTGGATAGTATTTGGATAGGAGATTACCAAGGAATCTGGGGTTGCCGTGAAGAGGCAGGCAATGGCATACTACCTCTGAACATCTCTTGCCTAGAAAACCCAGGGTTACCACAAGTTAGCTGAGACTTGACTCATTTATTCTAGGATATCCAGTGAAGCTGATGGGCAGTAGGCTCGGGACAGACACAAGGAAATACTACCTTACACAGAGAGTGATTAAAATGTGGAATTCACTGCCGGAGGATGTCGTAATGGCCACAGGAATAAACAGATTTAACATGGAATTGAATGGATTCATGGAGGATGGGTCTATCAGTGGCTACTGTCCATGATGACTGAGGGGGACCTCCACATCCAGAGGCACTAAACCTCTGAATCCCAGAGCCAGGAGGCAGCATCAGGGGAAGGCCTCGGCCTCTATGCCCTGGAGTTGGCCCTCCAGAGGAACTGGTTGGCCACTGTGTGAGACAGGATGCTGGGCTAGATGGACTATTGGTCTGATCCAACAAGACTCTTCTTATGTTCTTATTAGAAGAAGGCCTCAGCCTCTGTGCCCTGTTCTTGGCTGTCCAGAGGAACTGGTTGGCCACTGTGTGAGAGAAGTTGCTGGACTAGATGGACCACTGGCCTGATTCAGCAGGGCTCTTCTTATGTTCTAATGAAGGCCTCAGACTCTGTGCCCTTTTGTTGAACCTCCAGAGGAACTGGTTGGCTACTGTGTGAGACAGGATTTATTTATTCAGTTTATACCCCACCCTCCCCACCAAGGCAGGCTCAGGGTGGACTAGGATGCTGGACTAGATGGACCACTGGCCTGATCCAGCAAGACTCTTCTTGTTCTTATCAGGAGAAGGCCTCAGCCTCTATGTCCTGTTGTTGGCCCTCCAGAGGAACTCCAGAGACAGGATGCTGGACTAGATGGACTATTGGTCTGATCCAACAGGGCTCTTATATTCTTACACACACACACACATATATGCTATGGTGCTTCAACATCCTGGGCTGGTGCTGATTTCGCTCATCCATCTTGCTCAGGGGGGACTAGTGCTTCTAGCCTGAATTCCTGCAACAAGAGAGGGAACAGAAGCTCAGCCCGGGTCCCGTGCAGCTGGCAAGTTCCCAGCCTCTATCTCCTGCTGATGAACCAAAAATCAATAATTGACCCTTCGGCGGTGGCCTGAAATCTGCTCCCTGAAGTGAGCCTCATTGCATTTCCTAATGGTCAAGTCAACTCAACTGCTTAATCTTCTTGAGTAATATAGAGCCCCAGCAGCTCAGTGAGATATGGGGTGGTACAGTGACACCTCGCCTGCAGATACCTGTTGAAAAATGACCATAGTAAATGTTTCCTACACAATTTGGTGGTAGGACTCAAAGGTTAACCTGAAGCCACCATTACAGGGCCCTGATATGGATGGCCTAGGCAAGCTCGATCTCAGAAGCTAAGCAGGGTCGGTCCTGGCTGGTAGTTGGATAGAAGGAGGTGGAGGAGGAGGAGATTGGATTTATACCCCGCCCTTCACTTGGAGTCTCAGAGCAGCTTACTGACTATTTGAGAACATGTTCCACTGTTGATCGGATGCCCGGCTTTATATTAGTATTAGGACTGAATTTTTCCTGTATTACTTGTCTGTGCTTTATGAGTGCTGTGTGAAGGATTTTCCATACATATACATGATTCTGTATATTATCAGTACTTTATGAAGTCGTTCGAACTCTTTGTCGAAGAACCCTCGAAACGAAGATCAAAATCCGGAGTCTTTGTCAGCTACTTATGAACTCATGTATACTATTTATGGACGTGCACATTTGATGATGCAATCTTGCTTTACTGATATATGTGGCCCCTTGTTATTTTTGCTTTTGTTATAATACAATTTTCCTTTGCATGACCTTTGTGCACTCCGTGGTCTGCGTTATTTATACAGTGCTTGTTTGTTTTCTGTACTCAGTGTACTGTGTTATCACTGTTATTTTGGTAAACTTGGTTTCTACCATAGAGTTTTTTTCTCAAATACCAGAGCATCGTCCTGACATCCTGGATTTGATGACGTCACTTTCGGGTCACATAGGCAGTGATGTAGACACATCACTGCACGTCCGATGGGTCTCCCTCTTTTTGAGATAATCCCCGCCAGCCAGCTGATCAGTGGTGGGGAGGTGGGGCCGGGCAGCAGGGGACCCCCACCTCCACTGAGGGGGTCTGGCAACCCTACTTACAGATGGCTTACAGTGACTCTGTAGGGTCTTCAAGTCTGGAGATAAACAGAGGTAGTTTGCCTCTGTGTAGCAACCCTGGACTTCCTTGGTGGTCACCCATCCAAGTACTAACCAGCACCAACCCTGCTTAGTTTCTGAGATCGGATGAGATTGAGCTAACCTGGGCTATCCAGGTCAGGAAGATTAACCCATTCTTACCAAGGTACAAAGGGAAGGAGGACAATCTCTTGCTTGGATCCGGTTTACTAGCTCCTCCTGCTGCTAGTGACTTGGGATGTGGGCCAGCTAGTTAAACTCCTCATTACTTCTGGTAGAGGAACTCGCCCACGGGGCCTGTTTTGCCACAGGTAGAAGTTCATTTTCCATGCTCCACTGCAAGTATTTGGTGTTTTATGGCACAGCTGTCACCAAAATGACAACAACAGACAACCCTTCTTGGGCTGTTCTGAAACAACTCCTACTCCAGTGGAGCGGAGGAAAGCCATTATTAGACAAGAAGCAAGTGGGCCTCAGGAGAAACATTGGAGGGTACTATGTTGGGATCATTAGTAAAGTATAAGGTACAAAGAAAGTAAGTTCCGTGGAACTGAAGAGTCACTTGTTTCCGAGTAAATGTGTACTGTAAGAGAAGTTCACGCTTAAGGCTTGGTCTCATAAATATGTTCAGATGCTTCACTGCCAGAAGGCCAAAGACAGGATGTGTCTTAACAGTTTCTCCTCCATCTCCAGTGACAGCCCTGCAGAAGGGAACTGGTGGCTTTGCAAACGGGGCTTTCTGGCAGTGCACTTTGCAGTATGGAAGGAGGATGGGAGAAGTGGTCACCGTACACAACACCCCCCGGGCCGCATGTTTGACACCCCTGGGTTAGGGGGTGTACCCCCCGCCCTTTGTTTCTTTCAGCGGCCGTCAAGACAAGAGTTGTGCAATGAAAGTGACAGTTCAGTTGTACTGACAAAAATCACTGTTTGCTCTGTGAAAGCTAAGAGAGACTTATGGTTTCAGGCTATTTATTTATGCATGTGTCACTCGGCATGGGATTACTGCAAGGAGTGAAACGTTATAGCTCCGACAGTCAAGGAGTTTCCATTATATGCATGGGGCTCATTAATCGTCGTTGAAATCGTGTGGGTGAAACAGGGGTAGGCAAGAGCAACATCAGACTGGGAAGAATGAATACATGCATTTTTTTTGTATTAGATGGAAAAGCTTATTGGCATCAGATAGGCCAGGGAAAAGAATAGGAGAATATTAATAATCTTGGGAAATCGGAGAAGAAGGGTATTGCTTTCTGGAATAACCATCATCAAAGCACAGTTATATATTTTGTGTGTTGCGAAAACGTGTTTCAGATACTGCTTGTTGACTTACTTTTTGAAATAAGCAAGAGCATCTACAGTGTTACCATAATTTTGAAGGGCACAGGTTTTAGATAGCAATTTCATATTTTGTTATCTTCTTCTGGGATACCCACATATTGCATTTAAACATGAGATGTTTTCCATTGTTGTTTGATCTCCTGCTGGGCTTTTGACTTAAAAAGAGCCCTAAGCAAGAGCATCTACAGTGTTACCATAATTTTGAAGGACACAGGTTTTAGATAGCAATTTCATATTTTGTTATCTTCTTCTGGGATACCCACATATTGCATTTAAACATGAGATGTTTTCCATTGTTGTTTGATCTCAGGTGTCTGAGGCAATATTTTGGTATGCTTCTAATGATGATCCTATAATAAATTATGCATCTACCTCACATAAATTAGATGCACTTCTTGAAATGTCTTTCAGTAAAGAAGGCTTTATTTCTGTGAGGCAAATTCAGAACAAATCAGAATTCAACCGCCATTTGGAAACCCTGGTTTGTAGGGAAGAAAACAAATTAAATTTAAGCCTTGACCATTTTTCTTTGGCTCTAGGAGCCAGCTTCAGAATTCAGAAACTGGAATCATTTTTCAAACTTCAGTGTTTCCTACTTCATTGATCGTATTTTCAAGTTATTTCTGCCACAAAATTTAATCACGATATCTTCATTAAACCTATGGCAGAAGCTTTGTAATATATAAATATGTATAGAGGATAGGGTTGCCAAACCCCCCGGTTTGCCAGGGGTCCCCCGTTTTTTGGGGGGGTTCTACCCGCCGCCGACCAGATGGCCGGCGGGGGAAGCCCCACCCCCAACACCCACAGCCACCCATCTCTCTCCCTTTAAGTGTGTTTCCTCCCAAGCGCGAACTCCGCAAGCTTGCAGGGAAATGCTAGCTTCGTTCTTAAAAGGGAAACGCAGCTGCTCTTTTTATTTTTTTTATCCCCCTCTTAAAGGGAAAACGCCGGCTGCCGGCTACTTTAAGTGCAGGGAACTGCCGTTTCTGGAGATCCAACGCGAGCGCGGCGGAGAGTGGGGGGGGGGGGGGGGGGAGGCAGACGTACCCAACTTGACGTCATCACGTTGGGGATGCCCCACTCCCTCCAGGAACGCCCCCAAAGTCCCCCGCTGGTGGTGGAAGATGGACTTGGCAACCCTAATAGAGGAACCCCAGGTTGTCATCACCACAACACAAAGTGAACCTCTAACCCTAGCCTAACTTCTCAGTTTCTCATAATTCCACTTTTGCTTTTAAAAGGCTCCATTTAAGTTCAGGGTTATTGTATCGTGCATCAATGGATTATGATCAGGATTTCTCTACTTTTGGATTGTTCGGAGCAGGGGTCGTTTTCGTAGAAAAAGAGCTAGGGGAACTCATTAGCATAACTCATTAGCATATGCCACACCCCCTGACATCACCGGAAGTGTGTCATAAGGCCACACCCCCTGACATCACCAGAAGTGTGTCATAAGGCCACACACCCCG
>NW_015171517.1:953501-986099 GCF_001447785.1 Gekko japonicus
GCCCTCTTCTGGGCGGAATGAGGGCCGGAAGCGGGCCAGCCGGAAGCAGGGGGCGGGGCCCCGCCCCCCGTACCTCACCCGGGGGAACTGTGATCCCCCGCGATCCCCCCCGAAATGACCTCTGGTTCGGAGATATGACATGTAGGTATAAATAAAAATGAATGAAGGTAGAAGATTGGTTGGAGGTTGGGTTAAAGTCATCTTATAAAGAAGTGGCAGATTACCTACCCTTATTTCAATATTTTCAGTTAAGGAATATTGCACAAACAACACTGAATAATGGTCTGGGGACCAAAACTGAGCTAAGTTTGAATTATTGGTTGAAATGTCAGCATGAAAAGCACAGACTGGAGGAATATATATCACTTGATCTGCAAAATGAAGGGCAAGAATTTAAGAGGAAATAGGGAAAGCATATAGGAGGATCTGTTACCTAGAAAGAATGCAAATAGATCCGGGATAATGTGTCTTGGGATATAAGAAATATATTCTCAGTCTCCCCAGTGGTGATTTCATACAGATTTTTGGAACTGTCCAGTAGTGGAAACAATTTCAAAAATTAATTGGAGATATTGTGTGTGTGTTAAGTGCCATCAAACTGCTTCTGGCTTATGCATTAATGACCTCCAAAGTGCCCTATCCATAACAGCCATTGTTGTGTTCTTGCAAACTGAGGGCCATGACTTTCTTTATTGAATCAATCCAACTCATGTTGGGTGTTCCTCTTTCCTTGCTGCCCTCAACTGTTCCTGTCATCATTGCCCTTCCCAGTAAGACCTGTCTTCCGATGATGTGACCAAAGCATGATAGCCTCATAAGAACATAAGAGACGCCAATGTTGGATCAGGCCAAAGGCCCATCCAGTCCAACACTCTGTCACACAGTGGCCAAAAAATACCAGGGGCCATCAGGAGGTCCACCAGTGGGGCCAGGACATTAGAAGCCCTCCCACTGTTGCCCCCCCCCCCAGCACCAAGAAGACAGAGCATCACTTGCCCCAGAGCCCCTATCTATACCTTGTGGCTAATAGCCACTGATGGACCTCTGCTCCATATGCTTATCTAATTCCCTTTTGAAGCCTCACTTCAGTCATTATAGATATTACTGGATATGAATTGTTTTGGTGGTGGTAGAAAGTGCCATCAAGCCACAAATGACTTATGGTGATCCAGTAGAGTTTTCGAGGCAGGAGATGAACGAAGGTGGTTGACCATTGCCTTCCTCTGCATAGCAACCCTAGACTTCCTTGGTGGTCTCCCATCCGGGTACTAACCAGGGCTGACCCTGCTTAGCTTCCGAGATCTGGTGAAATTGGGCTAGTCTGGGTCATGCAGGTCAGGGCATATTTCTGTTAGAATTTATTAAAAGAAACAGGTAAGGAAGGATGATACAGAATTGGTTACTGCTTTGGTAACTACAGTGTGATCGTGTCTAGCATTCGTTTGTAAAACAAGAACTGCATTCCCAATGAAGAATTCTTATACAAAAATCTGGGCTGTGGTTTTTAAAAAAATTAAATGACCTATTATAAAAGAGAAGCAGTGAAACCCCAATCAAATAGTTTCCCCCAAAAAAACCTGGATTTTGTTTATAGAACACTAGAATATAGACTTTCATGGGTCCATAGAACCGTACATATTATTTGTTTTTTCAAAGCATGCTGACGTGAAATGATAAGTATGTATTTGCACTGAGGATTGGCAAGCGATGCGACAATAAAATGTTGCTGCAAATACTAGGTTCCACAATTAAATATCTAGGTCTCATGGTGACTTAGTACACTGGGACTTTTCAGTCTCTGCTATGGTTTGCGATTGTGGAAGTGTGTTTGTGGAGCTGTGTGTCAGGGGAGGAGGAAGAGAGTGCGCAAGCCCAAGGATTCGCCAAGCTCATGCACATTATGTCTGAGCCATGCCATTGCCATGCATGCACATTGTCTTTTCTTCCCTGTGTAGAACCCGTCAATGGTGCATATAGAGTTCCTAGCAAGCACTGGTTTTCCCATTCATCATGGAATGGAAAGGCATGTTGCCCCTCAATGCAAAGCTAGATGGGGGTGGCTGCCAGCGTAGTGTAGCGGTTAAGAGCAGCCGACTCTAATCTCGAGAACTGGCTTTGATTCCCACTCCTTCACATGCAGCCAGCTGGGTGACCTTGGGTCAGTCACAGTTCTCTCAGAGCTCTCTCAGCCCCACCGAGCTCACAGAGTGCCTGTTGTGGGGAGAGGAAGGGAAGGCGATTGTAATCCTCTCTGGGACTCCTCCGCGTAGTGAAAAGCAGGGTAGAAGAACCAATTCGTCTCCTCCTCCTCCGATCTGCACTCTTTGAGTTTTCTCACCCTTGCACCAACTGATGGGCTGACATCAACATGGATGGAAAATAGGGTTGCCAGCTCTGGGTTGGGAAATACCTGGAGATTTGGAGGGCAGAGCATGGGAAGGTGGGTTTTGGGGAGGGGAGGGACCTCATCCGTGTGCATTGCCATAGAGTCAACCCTCCAAAGCATCCATTTTCTCCAGGGGAACGGATCTTGGTTGTCTGGAGATCAGCTGTAATAGCAGGAGATCTCCACCTGGAGGTTGGCAGCCCTAATGGGGAAACTTACAACATGATGATATTCCATCATTCAGAGATGAAGAAGAAGAAGAAGAAGAGGAGGAGGAGGAGGAGGAGGAGGAGGAGGAGGAGATTGGATTTATACCCCACCCTTCACTTGGAGTCTCAGAGCAGCTTACAAACTCCTTTCCTTTCCCCTCCCCACAACAGACACCCTGTGAGGTAAGCGGGGCCAAGAGAACTCTGACAGAAACTGCTCTTTTTCAAGGACAGCTGTGCCAGAGCTTGTGACTGACCCGAGGTCACATCAGCAGGTGCAAGTGGAGGAGTGGGGAATCAAACCCGGTTCTCACAGATTAGAGTCCGTGCACTTAACCACTACACCAAACTGGCTCTCGGGGAGCCCTCTCCTCCCATTTCTGTGTATGTAATAACCACTAGCGCCTATCTCCACCCTTGACATTGTGCTGATTACGGAGGCTTAGGATCCCCCCCCCATGTACTTCAGAGCTCCCCAAATAAACTAGGAACCCCGGCATTACGACGAAGGATAACAATCTCGTCCATCAACAGTGCCTAGTATTCTGTATCGTAGCAGGCAATCATTTATTGATTGATCCTGTTTGCATCCTACATGGCCGCCATCTTGTTTTATCCTCACAGCAACCCTGTAAAATAGATTTTATTTATTTGTTTGTTTGTTTATTAGTTCGATTTATACCCTGCCCTTCCCGCCAAGGCGGGCTCAGGGCGGCTTGCATAAAATGCATACATATATATATACACACACACACACACACACACACACACAATTAAAACATCCATAAAACATCCGTAGACAATCAGTATCCTTTTCCAAAAGTGCTGGAACAATTAGAGTGCAGACAATTAAAGTGCAGGTTTAGGTTGACTGGCACCACAGTTGTAACAACACTTGTCTGGGCGTAAGCCTTGTGGAACAGATCCGAGCAGACCTTCTTCGGATCGACTCACACAGCCATCCAGCAAGTGTCACGGCCGAGATTGGTTTCCAACCTAGATCCCCTTTGGTCCAGTTGTACCACACAGGCTGATTCTGCATTGCCTCCCCCCCCCCCATTGTTTTACGGAACCCACGTTGGAACAGAAATTCCCCTCTGCATTGCATGCTGCTATCACTTCCTTTGATTTTTGGATTTTATGGTACCTTCTACATTCCCTGCCGCTTTCACTCTCTTTGATCATTGGGTTTTATAGTACCTTTTGCATAGATTTATGACCGTTCAGGGGTGACTTTGCAGTCAGTATGGCCTTGCCCCAAGGTATTTGAATATGGCTTTTGCTGCACTTTTTCCTCCCAGTTGAGAAAATGTGGAGCGAATGCTAGACGCAGAATCATCGACAGTCTCTCCGTATCAAAAGTGTGCGGAGTGTTTCAGGAGAAGGAGGGACTCTCTTCCATGTTTGGAGGGCAGGGTATTTGAAAACCTTGGTCTCGGTAACAAGAGTACGGAAAGGAGTTCGTATACGTTTGTTACATAGAAATCTGTGCAAGCCCGGACGTGCAGCCTCTGTCTTGCGACGTACAGCTCCGTGTTGATAATTCAGATTTCACAATATCACTCGGAGAATTGGCTCTGTCACCTTTTAAAAATCCCCGATGGTTTTAAGTGGAGTTTGGCACCAAAGGTGAAACTCCCCCCCCCCCCATTTTATTTACTTGAAAGCTACACTCAGAGCGATGCTGAAAACAATTCCTCCTGAGCTGGGCTAATTAAAACGACATCAAGGTTAAAGCACGCGAATGGAAATGCACATGAACGAGGCACGCCAAGTTCAGATTGACCTGGAGGT
Organism: Gekko japonicus; assembly: GCF_001447785.1. Lineage (NCBI taxonomy): Eukaryota > Metazoa > Chordata > Lepidosauria > Squamata > Gekkonidae > Gekko > Gekko japonicus. Next base: position 957,891 of record NW_015171517.1, read on the forward strand.
ACGGAGCGTAGAGGGCCATTGCCATAGTCACTGGCGATGGGAGCTGTTGACTTTACATGACAGTGACGGGCATTAATAATGCAGTTGCCAAAAACAACAACAACCACCCCGCACTCAGTCAAATTATGAAATCCCAGTCCGTCCTCTCTTGCCAGCCACTGTAGATGTGAAAATCAATTTCCATTAAGCTAAAATGGAAAATGGATACACGAAATGACATTTTCACCTGATGGGAGCAGAGAGTCCAGCAAGGCAAGCGGAGAAAGGACAGGAGGTTTGTACAGAGGATAATGGTGGCTCGATTGATAAAAGGGTTGGAACACTTTCCCTATGAAGAAAGGTTAAATCGCTTGGGGCTCTTTAGCATGGAGAAATGATAACTGAGGGGTGACATAGTAGAGGTTTACAAGATCATGCATGGGATAGAGTAGGTAGAGAAAGAAGTACTTTTCTCCCTTTCTCACAATACAAGAACTCTGGTGGGCACTCCATGAAATTGCTGAGTGGTCGGGCTAGAAGGGATAAAAGGAAGTCCTTCTTCACCCAAAGAGTGATTAACACATGGAATTCACTGCCACAGGAGGTGGTGGCAGCTACAAGCATGGACGGTTTCAAGAGGGTGTTGGATAAACATATAGAGCAGAGGCCCATCAGTGGCTATTAGGCACAAGGTATAGATAGGAACTCTCGGTCTGGAGCAGGGGTGGCCAAACCGTGGCTTGGGAGCTGCATGTGGCTCTTTCACACATATTGTGCAGCTCCTGGCAGGGTGGCTGCGGTAGCAAAGGGGAGGCATGCCTCCCCGATCAGTCTTCCCTTCCCCAGCCAGCGTTCCCCCTCCTGGGTAGGCTTGAGGTGGGGAGGGAGCACACCATAAAGCAACTTTTACTTTAAATGCATTCTCAAAGCCTCCCCCCTCACTGGTTGGCTTGGAGAAGGCATTTGTCTCTTTAAATCCCTTCTCCAAGCCAAGCCAGCCGGTGTGGGGACGTGAGGGGGCTTGGAGGACACATTTAAAGTTAAAGTTGCTTTTTTTCTACCTCTCCCTGCCTCCCCCCATCTATTTGCTTTCTCTGTTTCTCCCCCCTCCCATTTGCTTTCTTTCCACCTTTCTTTCTTTTTCTCTCTCTCTCTCCCTTCCTTCCTTTCTCTTTCTCCCTTCCTTCCTCCGCCTCCCTCCCCATCTTTTTGTTTCTGTTTCTCTCTTTCTCTTTCCTTTCTTTCCACCTCTTTTATTCTTTCCACCTTTCTCTTCCTCCCTTCCTCCCCTCCCTTCTCATCTATTTGCTTTTTTTGTTTCTTTCTCCCTTTCTTTCTCTCTTCCTCCCTCCCCCTCCCTCCCCCTGCTTTCTTTGTTTCTCTCTCTCGCCCTCCCCATCTCTTTGTTTCTTTCCACCTTTATTTCTCTTTTTCCTTCCTTCCCCCTCCCTCCTCCATCTTTTTACTTTGTTTCTCTCTTTCTCTCTTTTTTCCACCTCTTGCTCTCACTTTCCCTCTCTCTTAGACAAATATCATTCGCAAACAAATAGCATTGGACAAATCAATATCTGTTTTTACCCCTTTGGTTTTTATTCTTGGCAGTCTCACTTAATGTTAATAAAAAGCAAATCTGCATCTTTCCCAATAAAAACGTGTGTGTAATATTTGTTCATGTCTTGCGGCTCTCAAACATCTGACGTTTATTCTGTGTGGCTCTTACATTAAGAAAGTTTGGCCACCGCCGATCTGGGATAAGGGATGCTCTGTCTTCTTGGTGCTTGGTGGGGGCATCAGTGGGAGGGCTTCTAATGTCCTGGCCCCACTGCTGGATCTCCTGATGGTACCTGGTATTTTTGGCCACTGTGTGACACAGAGTGTTGGACTGGATGGGCCTTTGGCCTGATCCAGCATTGCCTTCTCTTGTGTTCTTATGATGCCCCCCACATACACATGTGTGCACAGTCTGTCCATGTGTATGTATGTATGTATGTATGTATGTATGTATTTATTTATTTATTAATGCCTTTGGCCTGATCCAGCATTGCCTTCTCTTGTGTTCTTATGATGCCCCCCACATACACATGCATGCACACTGTCTGTCCATGTGTATTTATTTATTTATCTGATTCAATTTCTATCCCACCCTTCCTGCAAGCAGGCTTGGGGTGGGTTACAAAATTAATATAAGGCAATAAAATCAGAGGTTAAAACTATAAACGTAACCCTTAAAACGAATGGCGATCAAACTACAGCACAACTATTACAATGGTGCCCTCGTGTTAAATAACTGGAGGCAAAAAGGGCTAAATCCCATAAGGGATTCCAGATTGTAATTACCCTACCTTGGGTAAGCCAAGGCAGCTCTCGTTCTGTGTCCTCGAAAACTGAAGACTACGATCAATGGTACAGATGGTAACAGAAAGTAGCAGGATGGTAGCTGGAGGGGCCAGAGGATACTTGACATCCACTGCCCTACTCAAAGGCCTGGTGGAAGAGCTCCATCTTACAGGCCCTACGGAACTGTAAAAGGTCCCGCAGGGCCCTGATCTGCAGTGTAGACTCACCCATTACTTTCTTTCTGTTCTTTTCTGCTCAAATGTTTGACTCTCTGTAGCAGACCTAGGGAAGAAGCAGTGACTTCACAGTGGTGTATGAAGGTGTGAAGCTGCCTTCCACTGTGAGTCTATTGGACCATCTAGCCCACTATCTGGAAGCAGCTTTCCAGAACCTTGGGTCTTTTTCAGACCTGCTGCCTGAGATTCTTCCAACTGGAAGAATGTTCAGCCACTGGACCTTCTCGGTGCAAAGTATGTGTTCTTCCACGAAGTTCAGACTCTCATTTAAACAATATTTTTAGAGGCAGCCCATGGTGCAAGATGGTTTTTATTTACTTGTGAAACCCAGAATGATGTAGTTAGAATGTTTGGTGCAGTGGTTAGGAGTGCGGACACTAATCTGGGAGAACCAGGTTTGATTCCCCACTACTTCACATGCAGCCAGCTGGTGTGACCTTGGGTCAGGCACAAGTTCTCTCTGTTCTCCCAAGAGCAGTCCTCGAAAGAGCTCTCTCAGCCCCACCTACCACAGGGTGTCTGTTGTGGGGAGGGGAAGGGAAAGGAGATGGTAAGCCACTCTGAGACTCCAAGTGAAGGGCAGGGTATAAATCCAATCTTGTCTTCTTTTTCTTCTTGTTCCCCATATGAGTTGATTCCAGTGCAGATAGTAAAATCCGCACGGTGGAGCCAGGCATGAGGGAGGGGGCGAGGGTTTTGATTGTCAGGGAGAAGCACTGGATAGGCGCAGAAATACATCTTTCCTCATCGGCCACAAATCAGGACAACCCCACCCCCAATCGGGTTCGTGTGGTCTGTGCATGCACCTGGGACACGTTAGAAGGTGATATAATTGTAGAGACAGCCAAAGTGGCACCTGAAATCTCGCAAGACTTTTCACTCTGTTTTGCGGTTACATTAGCAACCTGGTAGATGTTAAGGTACACAATTCTGGTCGTGCCACTTTGCCTCACCACCTAGTACAGCCCCCACTTGATGCTTGGGTGAAGGCACTGTGGGAAGCCTCGGATGGCAGCCAAAAATGGCATCCAGTCTTCGAAATCGTCTTGTGATACTTCGGATGCTGGTTGGAGTTGCCATGCCAATATGGAGAGATGCTGTGGACAGCGAGGAGGGGCCGGGGGATGGAAGGTTGAGGGCAGAGGTCTTAGCATCCCCCCCCCATGTGAATAGCAGTGGAATGTTTAGCAGGTACCCTCACCCATTATGCACTTCATTATCTTCTAAGGTACAGGCAAAGAGTTTAGAAGAAGAGAATGGATTTATACCCTGGCCTTCACTACCCACTTCACTTCACTTGAGCTGCGGTGGCTCAAGTGGTTAAGACGCTGAGCTGCAGGCTGTGGAAGGTCAGTAGTTCAGCAGTTCGAGACCCGAGTGTGCCGCATGATGGAGTGAGCTCCTGTCTCTAGTTCCAGCTCCTGCCAACCTAGCAGTTCGAAAGCAAGAAATTGCAAGTAGATAAATAGGTACCACTTCAGTGGGAAGGTAACAGCGTTCCGTGCACCTTGGTGTTTAGTCATGCCGGCCACATGACCACGTAAACGTCTTCGGACAGCGCTAGCTCTTCCGCTTGGAAACGGAGATGAGCACCGCAACCCTAGAGTGGGACTCGACTGGCTTTCCAGCAAGGGAAACCGAGTCTCAGAGCGGCTCACAATCTCCTTTCCCTTCCCCTCCCCACAGCAGGCACCCTGTGAGGCAGGTGGGGCTGAGAAAGCTCTTTCTTGAGAACTGCTCGTGAGAGAACAGCTCTGAAGGAACTTGCGACTAGCCCAAGGTCACACCAGCAGCTGCATGTGGAGGAGTGGGGGAATCAAACCTGGTTCTCCCAGATTAGCGTCCATGCTCCTAACCTCTAATCCAGACTGAAGTGTATAATAATGAAGTAGGGTCCACTCTGGGGCTATGCTTAAGCCCTCCCCATTGCTAGGGGAAACCCTACCATTGAGAACTTGCCAAGAGTCACACTGAGTTCCCAATTGCCTATCTCTACTTTGAGCAATAAATATACAGGTCTGTTGAACTCAAGACAAGTACATCGGTGCTGTGATCTTGCCTATTTCTCGATAAAATCGCCAGAAGCCCGTTGGGTTTACTGTGCTGTAAAGTACACAGAGTTGTATAGCCACTGGTAACTATTTACCTGCTATTAATAATTATCAGGAGGCATTTGGCACAATAGCAGCTTCAGCCGCATATAGCCGGGTTCAAATTACAGTAGGCTTGGACAATAAAAAAGCAAATGGGCACTCATTTGAGTTCCTGCCACGGCAAACAATGGGATGTTGGACTGTTCCATTTGTTTATTGCCTTATTTATTTGAACAGGTGCAAGCTGGCCAAGTAAAATTGGATCTTATTGGAGATAACCACCAGATACCTTTGCAGCGTTATCTGATCGGTGCATAAGAATTAGTAGAACCATGCGTATACCTCTGTGGTGTTAATCTATTCATTATTGTAGATCAAAAGACCCCCCCCCCCAATGGATTCTTGTATGGCACAACTGAACTGCGCATAGGCAAAAACTGTAGCTTCCACAAAGCTGATGGGACGCTGATAGGCAATTAATGATGGAAAGAGGGGAAGATGAAGAAGTATAGTTATATGCAGGGGTCTCCTTTGCTGCCTCCTTTCTTTAGAATCATAGAGTTGGAAGGGACCTCCAGGGTCATCTACTCCAACCCCCTGCACAATGCAGGAAATTCACAAATACCCACACACACACACACACACACACACCCAGTGACCCCTGCTCCAGGCCCAGAAGATGGCAAAAAGCCTCCAGGATCCCTGGCCAAACTGGCCTGGAGAAAAATGGCTTCCTTACCCCAAAGCGGCAATCAGCATTTCCCTGGGCGTGTAAGAAAGGGCCACAATAACTAAGCCCTCAGGCAACCCTGATGTAAACATTAGGAAGAACTTCCTGAGTGTTATAGCGGTTCCTCAGTGGAACAGGTTTCCTCCGGAGGTGGTGGGCGTTCCTTCCTTGGAGGTTTTTAAACAGAGGCTGAATGGCCATCTGACAGCAATGCGGATTCTGTGAACTTAGCCAGATCATGAGACGGAGGGCAGGAAGGGTTGCTTCAGTGCTTAGTTCTTGTGGCCCTTTCTCGCCTGCCCAGGAAAAGGGCAATCGCCACTTTGGGGTCAGGAAGCCATTTTTCTCCTGGCCAGTTTGGCTGGAGATCCTGGAGGGTTTTTTGGTTTTGTTTTGTCATCTTCTGGGCATGGAGCAGGGGTCATGTGGGCTGTGTAGGGGGGGAGATACTTGTGAATTTCTTGCATTGTGCAGGGGGTGGACTAGATGACCCTGGAAGTCCCTTCCAACCCTGTGATTCTATGAAACTCTCGTAGGGTCATAATAGGTAGCCCTGCCAGCATGTTTGGATATTGATAAAAATACTGAGCTCTTTAATATTGCATTATCATTAAACATTCTATAGTTTATTAATTGTTGCCAAAATTATTACCTTTAAACAAATCTTGAAAGTATTGTATATTTCTACAGTAAAAGAGTTTTCTTCCCCAATATTTCCCAATTTTATACTGGAAAATTGAAAAAGGCCTCTGACTTTTTCATGCTTTATGTTTGGGATGAGTGAAATGCTTTGTTAGACAAGGTTTAACAAGAAATTGCTGAGCGGTCGGGTTAGAACGGATAAAAGGAAGTACTTCTTCACCCAAAGAGTGATTAACACTTGGAATTCACTGCCACAGGAAGTGGTGGCGGCTACAAGCATGGACGGCTTCAAAAGGGAATTAGATAAGCATATGGAGCAGAGGTCCATCAGTGGCTATTAGCCACAAGGTATAGATAGGGGCTCTGGGGCAAGTGATGCTCTGTCATCTTGGTGCTTGGGGGGGTCAACAGTGGGAGGGCTTCTAGTGTCCCGGCCCCACTGCTGGACCTCCTGATGGCACCTGGTATTTCTGGCCACTGTGTGACACAGAGTGTTGGACTGGATGGGCCTTTGGCCTGATCCAACATTGGCGTATCTTATGTTCTTATGTTTTTCTCACTCAAAAAGAGAAAGTATTTGATAGGGGTTTTTTTTTACCCAGTGCTCCTCAGAATTTCCCAATGGAAAAACTGGAAAAGTCCTCAAACATCTTGAGTATGAGAAACCTTGCCTGAAGCATTTTTACTCATTCTAAAAGAGAAATAGCTCATAGGAGTTTCTTTTCAGAGTCCCCCCATATTTCACAATGTTTTCCATCAGAACAATTGAAAATAAGGCCTCGTGTGGAAAAAATGGAAACAGAATGATTTCCCCCCCCTGATTTCCCCCACCCCTTTTGGGCCCTTATGTCTCTGTTGCCAAAGCAGTCAGCCTGGTTCACTTAACACATGAAGTAAAAGATCTGAAATGTTGGTATCAATAGAGGGGGTTGGTATACAAGGGAGCTTTTGGTGAACCCCAGGAGATGGGCGGGGGTGTGTGTGATTTTTCCATATTTATTGTAATTTATTATATGTAAACTCTGCTGGCAGGCCAGTAGCAGTGACCTAGAGTTGTCAGCCTCCACGTGGGGCCTGGAGATCTCTTGGAATTATGACTGACCTCCGGACTACACAGATCAGTTCTCCTGGAGAAAATGGCTGCATTGGAGGGTTGACTCTATTTCTTTATACCCCACCAAGGTCTCTCCCCTCCACAGCCTCCACCCCTAAAATCTCCAGGGACTTCCCAATGAAGAATTGGCAACCTTAGGTTGCCAGGTCCTCTCTGACCACTGGCAGGGGATAGGGGAGTAGTAGGCTTGCCAAGTCCCCCCGGGGGGGCAGGGAAACCCCCGCCCCAGAAGCCCGTTCCCTGCCGCCGCCGGATCGGGCCCCGGGGGGGGGAGATCCACCCTGACGTGCACATCACCAGGAAGTGATGCGATCACACGGGGCACGCTGGGGGCGGGGCCATGACCATCTGAGGGAAAACTCTGTGGTTTTCCCTCAGATGGTCATGGCCCCACCCCCAGCGTGCCCTGCGTGATCGCGTCACTTCCGTGTGACGTGGATGCAGCGCGCACATGCTCCAGGAGCAACCCGGGACTCCCCCGCTCCGGATCGAGGTAATACTTGGCAGCCCTAGGGAGTAGGGGTTGCGGGATCCAGTTTCGGAAACTTCTGGAGATTTGGAAACCGAGCCTGGGGAGGACAGGGGCCTCAGTGGGGGACAGTGCCACAGAGTCCACCCTCCAAAACATCCATTTTCTCCAGAGGAAATTATCTCTGTAGTACGGAGATGAGCTGTAATCCCGGGGGATCTCCAGGTCGTACCTGGAGGCTGGCATCCCTAGACCCAGTATAGAGCGCCTTTCCTTCCACGTCACTGATTTGCGTGGTGCATTCCACAAAATTTTTCCCTTTCCAAGTCCTGCCAGTTTTAACAGATACTGAAATTGTGCCTATGATAAGGCATTGCTCCAGAGTAACAACTGTTTTATCACTTCATCTGCTAAGGTTATGACAAAACACAGCCCCTGGGCAAACACTCACCCTTTCCAAAGAAGGGGGGGGGGGATCAGTTAAATTTACAAAGCTTAGAAGATTATTGTCCAAGGCAATTGTGGTAGTTACCTAATCCCCACCAACTGTTCTGTGTTCAGTTGTCCTGACAAATCTGTATCTAAGCCTTCGGGCCTACATTTGCCGAGCGGCATCTTCACCCACCCGGTAGCTCAATTTCCTTTCTCCGCTGTTCTCACGTACCTGGCTCAAGGTTTTGCAAATATTTTCCACGGCCTGATGAGGTGAAATAATTTTTAATGTATATACGCTTATTACGTTGTGCGAGGAAGGCCCGTTTGCGGCCACAACACGATGGCTCGTTTTGCCTCAGGAGATTGTGGAAACAGTTACATTCATGACTATGGAAACTCAAGACCCAGGGTGGGTCAGGGTCCAAACAGAAATTCAGCCTATGCAGCCCACTATTTTAAGATCCTCTTTTCAAGCCTTTCTCCCTTCCCTTGCCAACAGAAATGATGGAGCCCCTGACAGGGGGCTGTTGATTTAGGGTTGGCAACCTCCAGGTGGTGACTGGAGGTCTCCTGCTGTTACAACTGATCTCCAGGCGACAGAGATCAGTTCACCTGGAGGAAATGGCTGCTTTGGATGGTGGGCTCTGTGGCATTATGCCTCACTGAAGTCCCTCCCCTCCCCTCCCCAAACCCCTCCCTCCTCAGGCTCCACCCCCCAAATCTCCAGGTATTTCCCCACCTTTTCAGAGTACATCATGCGAAATGCTGGCCTGGATGAATCACAAGCGGGAATTAAGATTGCTGGGAAAAAGATCAACAACCTCAGATATGCAGACGATACCACTCTGATGGCAGAAAGTGAAGAGGACCTAAAGAGCCTCTTGCTCAGGGTAAAAGAGGAGAGCGCAAAACTGGGCTTGAAGCTCAACATCAAATGAGAACTGCCAGGCACAGTTCAACATCACTGCCGCAGACATAAGACTGTAACAGAAGCCGTGCTGGATCAGGCCAATGGCCGATCCAGTCTAACACTCTGTGTCACACAGTGGCCCAAACCCAGGTGCTGTCAGGAGGTCCACCAGTGGGGTTAGACTCCAGAAGCCCAAGCACTGTTGCCCCCCAAGCACCACACCTTAAAAAGAATATTATAGCTTTAGAAAAAGTGCAGAAAAGGGCAACTCGAATGATAAAAGGGTTGGAACACTTTCCCTATGAAGACAGGTTAAAGCGCTTGAGGCTCTTTAGCTTGGAGAAACGACGGCTGAGGGGTGACATGATCGAGGTTTATAAGATCATGCATGGGATAGAGCAGGTAGAGAAAGAGGTACTCTTCTCCCTTTCTCACAATACAAGAACTCGTGGGTACTCAATGAAATTGCTGAGCGGATAAAAGGAAGTACTTCTTCACCCAAAGAGTGCTTAACACTTGGAATTCACTGCCACAGGAAGTGGTGGCGGCTACAAGCATGGACGGCTTCAAAAGGGAATTAGATAAGCATATGGAGCAGAGGTCCATCAGTGGCTATTAGCCACAAGGTATAGATAGGGGCTCTGGGGCAAGTGATGCCCTGTCTTCTTGGGGCTTGGGGGGGGGGGGGTCAACAGGGGGGGGGCTTCTAATGTCCTCCTGGCCCCACTGGTGGACCTCCTGATGGCACCTGGTATTTCTGGCCACTGTGTGACACAGAGTGTTGGACTGGATGGGCCTTTGGCCTGATCCAACATTGCCGTCTCTTATGTTCTTAAGAATACCGAGCATCACCGCCTCAGATATATGCAAAGCTGAATTATTCAAGAGGGCTTTTTTGCATAGGCAATAGGGTTGCACTATATAAAATGGTTCACAGAGTTACTTGCATAAATGATTAGGGACTATGGTCTATACTGCTGTGTATAGCATTATTGTAAGTAGGATCCTGTTTATGTAATTTCTGTACCGCTTAATGTGTCACCTGAATGCTTATGCTGTGCTTCAGTTCTTTCTGGTGGTTCTAGGCTTCTAAATCCTAATGCATTGGTTATCAAATGTCCCATTTTGTTGATCATACTGACTCACTTTGTGTAACCTACCTTGAGTCCCTCTGGAAAGGCAAACTATAAATAATGTAAATAAATAATTACATTAACTTACCACTTCGGTCTGCTGCAAAAACATTAAATGAAGCGTGAGAATGTATAGGTAAATGTAACATTTACTTGATTGTATGAAATCAAACTGAAGACTGTACTAATCCTTATTAATGTTTCTTGTTTTCCAGAATGGTGTTTCAAAGACCTGGGACTTCATGAGGACACATGACAGGTAAACTTTGCAGAACAGCTTTGGTAGCAAACATCATTTTCCTTTAGTTCCCCCCCCCCAAGTAGTCTCTTCTTTCTCTAATAATATTTAGCCCTTGAGAGTATTCAAAGTACTTCGTAGGGAAGGGGAAACAGTGGCGAAGGTCAGGGTCTCTGGGGGTCCCAGCATGATTGCTGTCATGCCTATAGAATCATAGAGTTGGAAAGGGCCCTACAGACCATCTAGTCCAGTCCCCTGCCCAATGCAGGACCATCTCTGAAGCATCTCTGACAAATATTCGTCCAGCCTCTTCTTGAAAGCTGTCAGTGAAGGGGAGCTCACTGCCCTAGGCAGTCGATTCCACCTTTGAACCACTCTGACTGTGAAAAAGTTTTTCCTAATATTCAGCCGATACCTTTCTGCATGTGATTTAAACCCGCTGCTTCGGGTACTCTCCTCTGCTGCCAACTGGAACAGCTCCTTGCCCTCCTCCAATTGACAGCCTTTCATATATTTAAAGGGAGCAATCTGTCCCCCCTCAATCTCCTCTTCTCCAAGCTAAACATTCCCAAGGCCTTAGCCTTTCCTCGTAGGGTTCAGTCTCCAGACCCCTGATCATCCTCGTCACTCTCTTCTGCACCCTCTCGATGGGGCCTTACTCACGGCTTTATGTTTATGGATGAAGCAAGATAGAAATATTTTAAGTGAATAAATATGTGAATTAAAAAATGGGGCCGCCTCTCCCATTACAAACCCCCACGCTCTCTTCAGTCATCCTCTAGGGGCCTCTGGCAGCTGCCTGGCTCGGTTAGCTGTCACCAGGGGAAGGGCTTTCTCAGTTGTGGCCCCTAGGCTGTGGAATGCACTCTTGGATGACACCTGTGCCCTGCTGGACTCATTTAGTTTCTGCAGGGCGTGCAAGGCCGAATTGTTTAAGTTGGCCTTTGGAGGGTAGTCCACATGTTTGGATCGTTTTTGTTAATAGTATGGTGCTAGCCACATATTTTAATACTTTAACATTTTAGCATTTTAATGTTGACATTTTAGATACGTTATCTTTCTGTTTTTACCTTATTTATATGGTTTTAATGTTGTAGGTCGCTGCAAGGCCCTTTGGGTGAGCTGCAGCTTAAAAAATCAAATAAATTAAATATCTGTACTTCTGTATGGGTGAAACAAAGGTGAAAAGGGAGGATGAAGCGGAAGGTTGTGGCAGTAAGATTCCCTGGGTGGAGACCTTTCTACCTCTGCTTGCTGCTGCCGTGACAGTGGTGTAGTTTGACACACACCCCCATGTGGTTTCAGCCTTAATGATGATTTTATGATGATGAGAATCCTTTGGGAACAACCAGTGTGATAGCATTACCAGTGCTTAGAGTGGCTGGACCAGGTTAGTCCTGGGATGAACATCCACTGATAGCTTTCCAAAGAAGAGCTGGATTACATATAAGAAATGAGATAAGAAGTTTGCTATGCCTACTCACTGCTTTGTGTTTATGGATGGAGCAAAATAGAAATATTTTAAGTGAATAAATATATTTAAGATGTACAGTTAAAAAAAAAACCGTTTAGAACTTGTTGATATTTTTGAGTTTTTCAGAACATTTGTCTGAGAAGTACTGTCACAAGTAATTCTATGTATATAGTAAAAAGTAAAGGTAAAAGTTCCCTTGCTCGAAAGCCAGTCAAATCCGACTCTAGGGTTGTGGTGCTCATCTCCGTTTCAAAGCCAAAGAGCCAGCGCTGTCCAAAGACGTTTCTGTGGTCATGTGGCCGGCATGACTAAACACCAAGGCGCACGGAACGCTGTTCCCACCGAAGTGGTACCTATTTATCTACTTGCAATTTCTTGCTTTCGAACTGCTAGGTTGGCAGGAGCTGGAACTAGAAATATAGTATATAGTACAGAGGAAGAATTCAAAAATTTCTAAATTTGGACTTCTAGGTTTGATTCAGATATAGTTGCAAGCTGCATGAAGGCAAAGGGTCTAGAAACCATTGTGTGGAATGTTGATGTACTTAAAACAGACATGCACACACAAACGAGAACTGCCAGGCACAGTTCAGCATCTCATCCAATAATGTCACTGTTCATGTAGAAAACACTGCAGAGGACAGACAGTTTACGATATGTTAGGGGAGGAATCACATTGTACGGGGAAAGTAACAGTTGAAAATTGCCATGCCCTGCTTTCTGCTCTTCATGAACCTCCACGAATGGCCTTAAAATTCGTGGGAGTTTGTGGCAGCTCTTCACTTGGCAAACTTCAGTTCGCAAACTACTAACCGGCCAAAATTCCTGACGAACTTTCGTTCCTGAGCGAGTTCATGCCCATCCCGAGCTGCAGGTCCGGCTACAAGTGGAGGTGAAAGTTCAATTCTTAAGACATGTTAAGTGTATCTAGAGAGCAAGTTCTGCAAATCACAAAACAGAGGTAGTCCTGTTTCAGAACAGATTTCAGCTCTGGCTGTAGGTTCAAAACCAAAAGATGATTTCCTTTTGACATTTGGAAAGAGGCGAACTAGCAAAAGGGGCGATCAGTGTAATCAACAAAATGGGACGTTCAGTTACGAATGCACTAGGATTTTAGAAGTCTGGAACCACCTGACTTGTGGAAGTGGGCGGCACCAGGTGGGACATTTGTCCAGCAAGGCTTCTGATTGGCCATTGGAGATCTGATTGCCTGTGCACCTTTTTAGAAGAAGAAGAAGAAGATAAGGGATTGGATTTATACCCCACCCTTCACTACCCAAAGGAGTCTCAGAGCGGCTTACAAACTCCTTTCCCTTCCCCTCCCCGCAACAGACACCCTGTGAGATAGGTGGGGCTGAGAGAGCTCTTGACAGAAACCGCTCTTTTTCAAGGACATCTCTTATCAGAACTATGGCTTGCCCAAGGTCATCCAGCAGATGCAAGTGGAGGAGTGGGGAATCAAACCCGGTTCTCCCAGATTAGAGTCCGCGCACTTAACCACTACACCAAGTGTAGTGGTGTAGTGTTGCTTTGCTGTTGCTTTGTCAGCAGCTGCCACCACTGTACAAAGATCTTCACTGTGTGACTGAAGGCCAGCTATGGCGGTGACATTGTGGCTGGCTCCGCCTCCTGCAGCAGCCATTTTGTGGCAGCCATCATGTGGCTGCGCCCACCACACTGTATCCGAATTCCAAAGGTGCCCACGGGCTCAAAAAGGTTTTGGAGCCCTGCTCAGTAGCAATCACATAATCTCCTGAGTTCCCTCCTCTCCCTGAACTCTGCCATACCCAGGGACCACCCCAAATCTCCAGGAATTACACAGACCAGAGTTGGCAACACTCATTGTGCCATGTGCCCCTGCCAAGCATTCAAACCAACAGTTAACTCATATTTTTCGTGCCTACTGAGGAAGCAAGTTTAAAAACGTTTGAGAAGGCATTTCCAAAAATGCTCTACCACGTTCCCAGTGTTACACTTGGATAATACAGGGGGCGGCGGGGGGGGGGAGATCGCTGAGAAGGTTGCTTTGGGTGGATTAGAGAGATCAGAGAGAATTGCTGGGAATGCAGCGCCTTGCAATGCATTGCAGCTTTAGACATAACTTCTTTCATCATTCCTGCGTTAACGCTTCATAAATATCGCTCCTAATTTAAACAGAAGTGCTCTATGGTTGTTTTCAAAGGGTTGCAGAGAAATGCTTAACAAGAGATCAGTTTTCCAGAAGGTTTCTGACAATAACCGGTGTTTTTTTTTTTATAATAGGAGCTTTTTTTCACAGGACATTTTTAAAATAGCTGGGAACATGATTGCATAAGGTGCACATGTCATGCCAGTCATCTCTGGTCACATAACATTTGTTGCCTTTACATGTTCAGCAGCTGTCATCTGTAACTTTTTTAGTGACAGCGCTGAACTGGAGAGAGGCAGAGAAAGAGAACCAAGCCAACTTGCTCCACAATGCATATTTTTCTGCTTCTCTGCAGGAATAAGAATTGCTTACACACACACACCCCACCCCAAATATGTTGAATTGTCCTATTCCAAACTATCTTCCTTGGCTAATTTATTTCTGTGTGGACCCCACTGAGAAATCTCACGTACGGGAAGCTCTTTCAAGGTTAAATTACTGCATTCACTTTTAACACTTTTGCACCCTTCCATTCTTCCAACACGCTCCAGTCCACAAGCACGGGTTCACTTCATTTTGTTCCTGCAACAAAAAGAAGAAGAAGAGAAGAAGAGATTGGATTTATACCCACCCTTCACTCAGAGTCTCAGAGCGGCTTACAAACTCCTTTCCCTCCCCCTCCCCACAACAGACACCCTGTGAGGTAGGCAGGGCTGAGAGAGCTCTGAGAGAACTGCCCTTGATAGAACAGCTCTGACAGAACTATGGCTTGGCCAAGGTCATCCAGCAGCTGCAAGTGGAGGAGTGGGGAAGCAAACCCGGTTCTCCCAGATTAGAGTCCACGCACTTAACCACTGCACCAAAATGGCTGTGTGTCATGGGCTAGGCTGTTAGATGGTGACTGGCCCAAAGTCAAAAAGTTATCCCTTGGTTTAAATCCAGCATCCTGTCTCCTGGCACTCCATTTAAGAGGATTTTAGCTTGCATCACAGAGCTATATGCCCTTGCCTGGATAGCCCAGGCTAGTCAGATCTCGGAAGCTAATCAGGGTCAGCCCTGGTCAGTATTTGGATGGGAGACCCCCAAGGAATACCCCGTTCGCTCTGCAGAGGCAGGCAATGGGAAACCACCTCTGGATGTCTCTTGCCCTGAAAATCCTACGGCGCCACCATAAGTTGGCTACAACTCACAGTGCAAGAACTCTTGGACACTCAATGAAATTAATGAGCAGTAGGCTTAGAACAGATAAAAGGAAGTCCTTCTTCACCCAAAGAGTAGTTAACATGTGG
The DNA here is from genome assembly GCF_001447785.1 of Gekko japonicus. Classification (NCBI taxonomy): domain Eukaryota; kingdom Metazoa; phylum Chordata; class Lepidosauria; order Squamata; family Gekkonidae; genus Gekko; species Gekko japonicus. The sequence goes on from NW_015171517.1 coordinate 973,098, forward strand.
AATTCACTGCCGCAGGAAGGGGTGGTGGCTACAAGCACAGACAGCTCCAAGAGGGGATTAGATAAACATACGGAACAGAAGTCGATGAGTGGCTATTAGCCACAAGGTATAGATAGGAACCCTTGGTCTGGGGCAAGTGATGCTCTGTATTCTTGGCGCTTGGGGGGGGGGCAACAGTGGGAGAGCTTCTAGTGTCCTGGCCCCACTGGTGGACCTCCTGATGGCACCTGGTGTTTTTGGCCACTATGTGACACAGAGTGTTGGACTGGATGGGCCTTTGGCCTGATCCAACATTGGCATCTCTTACGTTCTTATGACTTCACGGCAAAAAAATGGGTTCCCCCCCTCCCGTATATCTTAAACAGCAGAATCCTACTTTCTTGAGGCACGGAGAACACTTTCTTTATCTCAGTACTTATACCCCACGTGTTCTCCTCAATGGGGACCCAAAATGGCTTATAGCACCGTTCTTCCCGCCTCCATATTGTCCTCATAACAACCACACCGGGAGGCAGGTTAGGCTGAGAGTGTGTCACTGGCCCGTGGTCACCCAGCGAGCTTCTGTGGCAGAGTGGGAATTCGAACCTGAGTCTCCCAGATCCTCATCTAACCACTACACCATGCCGGCTTTCGGAGAGAACGTCCTAGCTTCTTTCTTCCTCCCCAACTGCTGTGCTGCCTCAGGATCCGGCCGCTGGATACTCTCCATACGCGCCCCGTTGTATCAAAGGAGGCCATTCTCTCATATTGAAGGATCCCGTGGCCAACACTTCTGCAGGCTGTCAGGACACAGGCTGTACTTAGCAGGAGCAGCACCACATGCAGGAGTCTCAGGATCAGGCGAGCCACGGAGTGCTTCCGCACGCAACGTGCGAGGGCCTCTTCAGCGTAGCGTATCTTGGGAGCACTGCTGTCCAGGTACTGAGGATGGTTAGTGGGAAGTGGACGGTGGTTCTGGGCTCCGTGAGAAGTGTTCTGTGCATGGAGCAGGCAGGATTGCGTCCAAAGGTAGCTTGAACCTCTTCCGTTGCAGAGCTGTGTTGTTAAAGCAGTACACTGTTGGCAACTTGTGTTTATTTCAGTAGAGCTTGGATGACTGGACCTGGGATCAGTTCAGTAGAGGCCACTAATGAAGAAGAAGAGTAGGTTTATACTCCGCTTTTCTCTACTTTAAGGAGTCTCAGAGTGGCTTATAATTGCCTTCCCGTCCTCTTCCTGCAACAAGCACCTCCCCTCCTCCTCCTCCTCCTCCTCCTCCTCCTCCTCCTTCCTTTTTCTTCCTCTTCCTCTTCCTCTTCCTCTTCTTCTTCTTCTTCTTCTTTTCTTCTTCTTCTTCTTCTTCTTCTTCTTCTTCTTCTTCTTCTTCTTCTTCTTCTTCTTCTTCTTCTTCTTCTTCTTCTTCTTCTTCTTCTTCTTTGCATTTCTATACCACCCATAGCCGAAGCTCTCTGGGCAGTTTACCACAATACAGAACAGTAAAATAAAGTAAATAGGAATTAATATAAAATGTTTAAAAAACAGTAGAAAGCCCTCCCGGCTTTGCTGGGAGGGCGGGGTAAAAATCTAATGACATAAATAAAATAAATAAAAACAGGTGGATGAGGCAGGTGGGGCTGAGAGAGTTCTGAGAGGACTGTGACTGGCCCAAGGTCACCCAGCAGGCTTCAGGTCGTGGAGGAATGGGAAATCAAAGCTAGTTCTCCAGATTAGAGTCCGCCGCTCTTAACCACTACACCATGCTAGTTTGGATTTCAATTATTGAAACAGTTGTACTGGGATTTCTTGATTTTTTTAATTTTATTTTATTTTTTGCGGATTCATGCATGAGTCTTTTTCACGCTATTTGCTTCCCCTTCTCCATGATCACAACCAGAGATCTGCTGCTGACAGAGAATTGTTTAGCGGCTGTTTCTCTCCTTGTGGTCCAAGTTGTGACGCAACGCGTGTTAAAAGCTATGAGTACATGTTAAAAGAAAGTTGCCTTTTTTAGTAAAGATACATTAAGATTGCCAAAAGACATTTTGAATGTGACCATAAAGTTCGAAATTTGCATAACCCCAATGATAACAAGGCTGAAAAATTACTTGGCCACAAACCCCTCTCAGGTCTAAACAGATTGTGCAAATGACTAAGAGAATTTGCATGAAGAAAGTGTATGAAATCAGCTGGCATGGTTATATCCTACATAAATTTCTGAGACACACACACACACACACACACACACACTGGGGTTCTTTGCAACTTCTGGTTTTTATCTCCTTGCAATAAGGTTTGAATGCCAGTGTGGTGTAGTGGTTAAGAGTGGTGGACTGTAATCTGGAGAACCACGTGCAGCCAGCTGGGTGACCTTGGGCCAGTCACGGCTCTCTCAAGAGCAGTCCTCTCAGAAATGGAAGAAGTCAATACAACTAAAAAGACCTTATTCTGGTACTTAATCACAACAGCGAGAATGATTTATGCACAATTTTGGAAAACAGAGAAAGTGCCAGAAATTGAGGACTGGATACAAAAAGTTCTGTTCATGGCAGAGATGGACAAAATTACAAAGAAGTTGAATAACAAAGAAGACGACGTGTTTTTTCAAGAATGGAGTGACTTTAAAATATATCTGGAAAAGAACTGGGATGTGAAACAAAACTTAATATGTTTAGATCAATATTAAGTCAAATGATGTTATCTTTAGATTGTAATGATAAGAAACTGATATTGTTGATGATATGAAGTAATTTGGAGCAGGGGTGGAAGCATTGTGGGAAGCCATTGGAGGGAGGGGAGGAACTGGGAATGGGGTAGACAATTGATAGAATGAAATGATTTAATCTTACATGTTGTATTCCTGAGAAAATAAAATTTGTTTACCAAAAAAAAAGAGCAGTCCTCTCAAGAGCTCTCTCAGCCCCACTTACCTCAAAGGGTGTCAGCTATGGGGAGAGGAAGAGAAGGAGATTGTAAGCTGCTCGGAGACTCCGAGTAAAGGGCGGGGTATAAATCCATCTCTTCTTCTTCTTCGTCTTCTTCGCATTGCACAGGTGCAAATAGTAATACTAATACTACTAATAATAATTGTATGATATCGTGTGTAGAATAGCCAGGAGAACCAGTGATTGTCTGGCAAGCACAAGTTCTAGCTCTTGGTGTTATGCTAGTGGTGAGCTAGACTTGTTTTTAGGGGCTGAGAGACCTCTGAAGGAACTGTGACTGGCCCAAGGTCACCCACCTGGCTGCATGTGGAGGAGCGGGGACTCAAATCCGGTTCTCCAGATTAGGGTCCGCCACTCTTAACCACTACACCACAATGGCTCTCACAGGTGCAAAGATGGTGGATCTTCCCCACCTTCCCCTCCCCCCAGAGCCCTTTCTGGCCCTGTGAAAGTTTCTTGGTGGGTTTGAAGAACTTGGGTGCACAGCTGCAGTGAGGAGGAGGAGGAGGAGGCAGAGAGTGAAATCAGTCCTTTCTCTTCCCCGAGTGGAGCTCTGCTCACGCAAGAGACTGAAAAGACGAGCTTGCCCCCTTTCCCCTCCCTGCTACAGCTGTCCAACTGATGCAGCTGTTAGTACATTTGAGTGCCTCAACCCTGGCAAGACTTTTCCGGGATCAGAAAGGGCTCTGGGGGCAGAGGAAGGTGGGGGAGATCCCAGACGGTCAAAGCTTTTTGCTGGCAGTTCACGGGGGATCCATGCCCGTACTTCTGTATCTTGCTTGACATGGAGACGATGCTGCATAATGCAACAGTTTGGTGTAGTGTAGTGGCTAAGTGCACAGACTCTAATCTGGGAGAACTGGGTTTGATTCCCCACTCCACTCGCAGCTGCTGGATGACCTTGGGCAAGCCATAGTTCTGTCAGAGCTGTTCTCTCAAGGACAGTTCTTGAAAGAGTTCTCTCAGCCCCACCTATTTCACAGGGTGTCTGTTGTGGGGAGGGGAAGGGAAAGGAGTTTCTCAGCTGCTCTGAGACACCGAGTGAAAGGCGAGATATAAATCCAATCTCCTCCTCCTCCTCCTCCTCTTCTTCTTCTTTTTGTTATATCTGCTTTATTCATAGCCCGCCTTTCTCACAGAGACTCAAATCAGGTTACAGAATGTTTTTAAAAACCCAATGCAATCATACTGCACAAGACATCCAATGAATGACGCCAGGGCTATTTTTGGGCAGGAACGTACAGGAACGGAGTTCCGGCTGGCTCCTGAGTTGGCCACGCCCAGCAGGAACTCATTAGCATAATAGGCCACACCCAATAGCAGAAACTCATTAGGATTGGCTACATTAGGGGTGTGTGGAAAGGAGTTCCTGCTACAAAAATAGCCCTGGGTTTTGACAACAAACAAGGAAACAGAATAAGGGAAACGTGGGTGTGGCTGGATGACCACACTTCTGGTAACATGTGGGGTGTGGCCTATTATGCTAATGAGTTCCTGCTGGGCTTTTTCTACAGAGAGCCCTGAATGACACTATAGGATTACAAAATTTGGAAACCAGGCAAACAGGAAACTGCCCATGGCAAGAGTCATGTCAGAGTAGAATTAAAAAGGTAGAAGACAATGCTGTAAAAGCAAGATTACAGTAATCATGGCAGTAGATTACAGTCCTGTTCCATCATAAAGGGGTCCTCCTGGATTGTTTCATGCCATTCCAGTTCTCATCCCTTTATAAAAATGCCCTCCTGAACATTTCTGAAGGTTTTACTTGAGTCCTCAGACCATCGGTTCTTTGCCTACATGGGGGTTAAATTTGCATACCGAAAAACGCACGTAACTGAGAGGCAAGCCTGAAACTGGTGCAGAAGCCAGGTCATGAAAAGCAATACAGTCTTCTCGATGGACAGTGGGATTTGGTCTTCTTTTCCTTTGCAGAATTCTTCTAGGAACTTTTTTCTAGAGGGATCTGTTTTCTGTTCATGGAGAAGAAAACTGCCTGTTACTTCTACAGCCAAACGAAGTTATCTATTTTGGGGGGTTACAGGGATTGAAATGCTTCTGCAGATCATTGGAGTATCATTTTATTAGTTCTTGCTTATTAAATGTCTCTTCATATACCCCGCCCTTCACTACCCAAAGGAGTCTCAGAGCGGCTTACAAACTCCTTTCCCTTCCCCTCCCCACAAAAGACACCCTGTGAGGCAGGTGGGGCTGAGAGAGCTCTGACAGAATCTGCCCTTTTTCAAGAACAGCTCTGACAGAACTATGGCTTGCCCAAGGTCATCCAGCCAGGTGCAAGTGGAGGAGTGGGGAATCATATTTATTTATTTATTTAAATTTATAACCCGCCCTCCCTGCAAACGGGCTCAGGGCGGCGTACAGATGGGGCCAATGCCCAATACATAAAACATTAAAACTGCATTTTAAAAACATTCAGTACAACATAAGTGCTCTCCACAACAACTAACAAGGGAACAGATGACGTCATCAGGATGGTATCCTTAGTGGCCACAGCTCCACGCAGTACCACCATTTTTGCGCTCACGGCGAGTTGGTAATAAGGCCTAGGACAGATAGTAATAGTCGTAGACAGATGGTAACAGTCGTGGCGGCTCCTACTCAAACGCCTGGCGGAAGAGCTCCGTCTTGCAGGCCCTGCGGAACTGTGCAAGGTCCCGCAGGGCCTGGATCTCCTCTGGGAGCTCATTCCACCAGGTAGGAGCCGCCACCGAAAAAGCCCTAGCCCTAGTCACCGCTAGTCTGGCCTCTTTGGGACCTGGAACCACCAGGAGATGTTTAGTCCTGGACCGTAGTGCTCATTGGGGAACATATGCGGTTCTCCCAGATTAGAGTCCGTGCACTTAACCACTACACCAAACTGGCTCTTACACTTGCTGTTGCAACCAAAGGAGATTGGGGGTGGGCGGGGCAGAGGTGCAGTGAATGGTGTTTCATTGACACTGCGGTACCACTTCTGGAAGTGACATCACCATGCTCTAGGATTCACCCCAAACTGTATGGTAAGACTGTAGATTTTCAGGTGAATGCTAGAATGTCATGCTGATGTGGCAATAGCACTTCCAGGTTTGCGGTGGAAGTAGTGTTGTGGCACTGGCACAAAACCAGCCTCTACGCTCATTTTGCTCCTGCTGCTCCACTGAATCTTGGTGAGAGAGGCAGACTAAATAGATAATTGTGTTTATTATTGGTGTTGTGGTTAGGAGCTCAGGCTCTAATCTAGGAGATCCAGGTTTGGTTCCCCACTCCTCCACGTGCACCTGCTGGACTGACCTTGGGCCAGTTACAGGTTATTTCAGAGCTGTTCTCTGCAGGAGCAGTTCTGGAAAGAGCTCTCTAAGCCCCACCTACCTCACGGGGTGTCTGTTGTGTGGATGGGAAGGGAAGAAGAAGAAGAGATTGGATTTATACCCTGCCCTTCACTACCCAAAGGAGTCTCAGAGCGGCTTACAATCTCCTTTCCCTTCCCCTCCGCTCTGAGACTCCTTCAGGTAGTGAACCCAAATTCAACCTCCTCCTCCTCCTCCTCCTCCTCTTCTTCTCACAGTAAAATCCCGTTGCAAAGTGCATTGAAAATGAATTGAAAGTGCATTATTCAGCGTGCGTGAATGTGCCCTATATATCATGCGCAGTTTTATAAATACGTGCTTCACTTTAGGTGTTTTTCTTTTCTAAAGTTAAAAAAAAAAATCTCCGAACTCTTTAGCCTTGCCATGTGAGAAAAAGGTCACTGTGTATGTGTTGTTTTTTTTAAAAAGTTGCAGCATCTCTAGGGATAAGCATTTAACTGGAACTCTTTGTTTTCATCAAAAGACCTGAGGTGGTGGTGGTGGAGGAGGAGGAGAGAGAGACTTAAAAGCAGGTCTCATTGAAACGCCCGGACAGATTTCAGTACTGAAACATAAAAACCGTGAAGCCATTTGTAGGGAGAGGAGACGTCCTTGTTATAAGATTTCTCAGTGCCTTTGGTCCGTTGAGGTTGATTGCTGTGCTCAGTCCCTTGTTGTTTGTTACCTACAGCAGACTAACTCATGGCAACAGGCATTCTATGACCATGTTTCTAGAAGGGACCGCAGAACAATAGGCAATGGTGTGGCCTTTCCACGAAGTAACTGTCTCTCCCAAATTTCAGTACGTTAACTGGGTACAGCACGATCCATTCTGTTGCAGGTATGGCTGCACTTCGATTCTCTCTTCCCAGGTGACTGTTTAGTGTGTGCATATCGCACAGTGTCCTGCCACTGCTTGCAGTGGTGACTGGTGCATGTCTTCCATCTACCCATCCAGCCATTCCTTTCATCTTTGTAGAGTCCTGACCCGGTCGATAATCCTGCCACTAGAGTCATGTCTTTAGTCTGGATCTAGACCTGGGGTGTCGAACTCATTTGTTATGAGGGCCGGATCTGACATAAATGAGACCTTGTTGGGCCGGGCCATGTGTGTCATAAAATGTAATGCCAGGTAGCGGAGATATAAACTTTATAAAGGACACAAACGTGAAGTTTTTTTAAAAAACTTAAAATAAAAAACATGCTTAAAACATTAGCACTTGCAAAAAAATTTTATTATTTAACAGTGTCTGATAACTGACACCTCTGGCTCTGAATTGTTGCATCAAAATGTCTGTGCTGTTGCAGTCTTGAGTGTGCTGTTCAGGTGTGTATCTGTAAGCTGCAAACCTACGATGACGCAGCAGCAGCAGAACTAGAAAAAGAAGAAGCAGAAGACAGCCAGTTCCACTGCGGGCCTGATAGAAGCCCTCCGGGGGCCTGATGCAGCCCCCGGGCCGCATGTTTGACACCCCTGATGTAGACTAAGTTTGCCACTCTGGCAAGGAACTTTTTTCAGAGGAACCGATCATCCCTCCACCACCACCCCTGCATTCCTAGGGAACGGGATCCTTAGGGTCATGTTGGGGGTTTGCAGCAGTGAGAAGGAATGGGTGGAAATTCCTCCCACCCCTTCCATTAGCTGAAGAGCTTATTTTTTATTTTATTGGACTTGTATCCTGCCCTCCCTGCAAGCAGGCTCGGGGCAGATTCCATCAGTGTTAATGCAACTTACCATAACAATTAAGATGTGGGAGAAATCTCAGAAAGCAGTTCCGGAAAAAACAGAAGTTTTATACAGATAAGCAACCACTATACCCAGACATGCTGTTTCTGTGTGTGTGTAAAGTGCCGTCAAATTACAGCTGATTTATGGTGACCCCCATCGGCTTTTCAAGGCAAGAAATGTTCAGGCAGGACACTGGGCTTCCTTGGTGGTCTCCCATCCAAATACTAACCAGGGCCGACCCTCCTTAGCTTCTAAGATCTGACTAAAGCAGGTGAGCCTGAGGCATCCAGATCAGGGCACAAATACGATACCACTTACTATACCAAATATTTTCCCCCTGCACAAATGTATTATGGACATTTGAAATGTGCACATGCATCAGTCCGTGTAGCCAGACTCCAACAACATAGCACCAGAAAATGCCAATGAGGCTACCTTTGAACAGTTTCGGAAAGTAGCTGCTAGATTTGAGTCCAGTAGCACCTTAGAGACCAACAAGAGGGGGGTTTTTTTTGGGGGGGGATAAGCTTTCAAGGCCCTGGTCACACGTGAGGAAATGGGCCAGGAGAGGGACGGATCGGATGCGCAGAAAATGGGCGCGATCCCACGGCAACATCTGGGAATCATTGCCCGGCCGTCCCCGTTCCGTCCCTCCCGCCCGAAACCCCGCACCAAAAAAGAACCACCTACCTGGGTGGTTCATGCTGACGGGCCGCGGCAAGTGCATCCCTGGCTCCTGGCCGAACTGCGCATGTGTGAGCATGCACAGTTCGCCAGCCTCCCCTTCCCACCGTTGCTTTCTCCCCGGCATCTGATCGTGCCGGGGAGCGACGGCGCCGCGGCTCGGGGGATCCGTGGGATCCCACCGAGTCGACTCAACTTTGGTGCGGCTCAGATTAGCCGCACTTCGCCCGTCGCTTTTCCTGCCGTGTGGCAGGGACCCAAGAGTCAAAGCTACCTTCGCTTTGACTCTCAAAAGCTTATACACCCAAAATGTTGTCGGCCTCTAAGGTGCTACTGGACTCAAATACAGCTGTTCTGAGAGCCATTTTGGTGTAGTGGTTAGGAGAGCGGACTCTAATCTGGGAGAACCAGGTTTGATTCCCCACTTCTCCACATGCAGCTGCTGGTATGACCTTGGGTCAGTCACAAGTCGTTTCAGAGTTGTTCTCTCACGAGCAGTTCTCGAAAGAGCTCTCTCAGCCCCACCTACCTCACAGGGTGTCTGTTGTGGGGGGGGGAAGGGAAAGGAGTTTGTAAGCCGCTCTGAGACACCTTTGGGTAGTGAAGGGCGGGGTATAAATCCAATCTCCTCCTCCTCCTCCTCTCCTTCCTTCTTTCCTTCCTTCCATCAGTCACAAGTTCTCTCAGAGCTGTTCTCTCAAGGGCAGTTCTCTCAGAGCTCTCCCGGCCCCACCTACCTCACAGGGTGTCTACTGTGGGGTGGGGAAGGGAAAGGAGATCGTAAGCCAGTCTGAGACTCCTTCAGGTAGTGAAGGGCGGGGTATAAATCCAATCTCCTCCCCCTTTTCTTTTTAACATTAGATCTGTTTTTGGTGTGAGTCAGGGGTCATTTGGGGGGGACGTGGTGGGACGCCATCCCCCCGGGTGAGGTGCGGGAGGGCAGGGCCTGGAGCTCCCTGCTGGTGCCCGCTGGAGGTCGCCGCCGGCTGTGGGGAGGACACACTTCCGGTGATGTCAGGGGGTGTGGCATATGCTAATGAGTTATGCTAATGAGTCCCCCTAGCTCTTTTTCTACGAAATGACCCCTGGTGTGAGTGATTAGAGAAGAGTGGGGGAGAAGTGGCTTAGGCACAGATCTAAGAGCTTGCTTTAGGTCCTTGTCTTATTTTGATGAGCCCGGACCCTTTTATGCACTGACCTGGACGGCCCAGGCTATCCTGATCTCATTAAAGCTCAGAACCTAAGCAGGGTTGGCCCCGGTTTGAGCTTGGATGGGGGACTACCAAAGAAGTCCAGAATGGCTGCCCAGAGGCAGGCAACGGCAAACCTTCTCTCTTTGTCTCTTGCCTTGAAAACCCTACAGCGTCACCCTAAGTCGGCTGCAACGTGATGTCACCTTCCACCGCCAGACCAAGATTCCATCTGTGTTATTGGTCCAGGTCATACACCTACCGAAGCTTGGTGGGATGAATGGCTCCCATTGCACCTCCCCTAATTTATGACATGGATCATTCATGTGTATGATTTGAGCTTGCACAATTATTCCCTCCCTTCCAGATAAGAAGAAGAAGAAGAAGAAGAAGAGATTGGATTTATAACCCGCCCTTCACTTGGAGTCTCAGAGCGGCTTACAAACTCCTTTCCCTTCCCCTCCCCACAACAGACACCCTGTGAGGTGGGTGGGGCTGAGAGAGCTCTGACACAAACTGCTCTTTTTCAAGAACAGCTGTGCCAGAGCTTGTGACTGACCCAAGGTCACATCAGCAGGTGCAAGTGGAGGAGTGGGGAATCAAACCCGGTTCTCCCAGATTAGAGTCCGCACACTTAACCACTACAACCAAACTGGCTCTCCCAGTTTGGGCTATGGAGGCTATGTTTGGGCTGTGGAGGCTGGCTATAGGCACAGTTGTGTATGTAGAGTATTTACATCATAGTTTCTGGGAGATACATGGGGGAGAATGGTAAGCAACGCTCCCTCTACATTGTGGAGTCTGGTGAGGAAAAAATTCTACTCTGTGAGCTACTGGCATTACAGCTGTGAGCAAGTGATTTGGCCACTGCATAAATTAGTTTGCTCTGGATCCATCCTTCCTGAGCTGAGACAAAAGTCTGTGAGCCACCAGCTAAAAAACTGTGGGCTAGCTCACACTAACTTAGCTTAGAGGGAACACTGCTGTAAACCACTTTGGGTCACTACTGGAGAAAAAAGCAGGGTATAAATGAAGCGAATTAATTAATTAAAAGTATATTACCACTTGACAAACGGGAACGGTTGTTGCAGGACTTAATATTAACTTGATTTGCTGTGGCAACCCATAGAAACGCTATACTATAAGCAAGGTTTAATGGTTAAACTGCTGGACATGGGTCTGAAGCAGCTTAGGTCAAAATCCCCACTCAGTCTCAAAAGTTGTCATCCTATTCTATCTTTTAGGTTTCTTGGGAAGACTAAATGGCGGTGGTGGGGATAATGTACTCCGATCCAGACCCCTTGGAGAACGGGTGGTCTAAAAATGGGAATCACCAGATCCCTGTAAATGAGTAGTGTTGGAAAATATGACAACCAACCTGCATTACGTAAAGTTCTCTTTGGGGTGAGGCCCTAGTCCCGATCACTAAGGTGTGCCCTTTCGTTGTTAAACAACATTGCTATTAACCACGGCAGCAGGAACAAACATCACTCAAAGCCCGAGAAGCCCGTCGGCAGCCAAGCAGTGAAAGCGGCCGCTTATCGTTAGAAGAGGGCGATACTCCCGGGGCCAGGCGCACAACGTCTCATTTGAACGTCACCGGTGGGCTGGAAGCTGAAGGCCGGCGAAGGGAGGAGCGCTCCGCTCCCACTCCGCCTTGATTCGGGAAGAAAGGAACTGGGGTGGTCTGAAGGGGGGGAACCACAGGGAATCCCTTCGGTCAAGTCAAAAAAATGAAGGGAGATCTATGATCCTGCCCCCTCATGGGTGTGGGGGTTTTTTTTAGTTAAAAGCAGCTGCAGAAGGGGTGTGAATCAGATCAGAACGGGAGTTCTGGGGCAGGGGAGAATACAGGCATACGGTGCCATTTTTACCGGAATCTTTTAAAAACAAGTGGGGGCAGGGAATCCGGGCATATACGTTATACATCATCTTGTTTGATCTTATTTGGGTCTGAAACGGATTCATCTGTGGTCACATATTTCAGGAATACAGTTCACACATTACAAAGTCCTCCGGTTCACTGTGTGTCTGTCATAGATCCTCCTGATCAGATGTGTGCTGGGACTCGGGAGTTCCATGACTTGAAACTTAATTCCCAGGCATGCATGGAGCCATTTCAGCTTGGGACTGTGGCAACTGGGAGGTGGTCTTCAGCCTCCCCCCCCCCCCCCCCCCCTTTTCCCTACAGGTCTTGTGTAGTATCCCAAATAAGAATAAAAGGAAGAAAGGGAAAAATCAAGCCAGAGAGGACAGGATTTACTACATTAGGGAAGGTTTCTTGTCACCAGCTGCCTGAACTCTCATGGCCTGAACAAGGAATTTAGCTTTAAAAGTGTATTTGCTGGCCTAGGATCCATTAAAATTTTAGTAACTATAATGTCTGGGGGAGGCTTATTTCGCTGGGATGTTAGTGGCTTGATCCATTTCTCTCTAGCCTCCTTATACCATGGACATTCGAATACGACCTGCTTCACAGTTTCTATGATCCTGAGGCCACAACCGCAATATCTGTTTGAAAACGGTGTACCTAATATATGGCCTTCAGAGATTGCAGGTGGTAGTGCGTTTAATGTTGCGAGTATAAGTGCTCACCTGTAATGCCAAATATCGCCACTGGATTGAAGTTAAAGCCACTGGCTGTTCCTGGTGACCAGTATGTGGGTCAAAGGGCCAGGTTCTTATTGGCCCTCTTTTGCATTTGACTAACCTTTTTTTAGGAGCTGCGGTGGCTCAAGTGGTTAAGACGCTGAACTGCAGGCTGTGGAAGGTCAGTAGTTCAGCAGTTCGAGACCCGAGTGTGCCGCATGATGGAATGAGCTCCCGTCTCTAGTTCCAGCTCCTGCCAACCTAGCAGTTTGAAAGCAAGAAATTGCAAGTAGATAAATAGGTACCACTTCGGTGGGAAGGTAACAGCGTTCCGTGCGCCTCGGTGTTTAGTCATGCCGGCCACATGACCACAGAAACGTCTTCGGACAGCGCTGGCTCTTCGGCTTGGAAACGGAGATGAGCACCGCAACCCTAGAGTCGGATTCGACTGGCTTTCGAGCAAGGGAACCTTTACCTTTTTAACCTTTTTTTAGGTTCTGGAATCTAGGTTTTATGTTCAGTCCCCCCCCCCGCCCCCCGGAGAC